>NC_134883.1:48991900-49009400 GCF_041734735.1 Babylonia areolata
AGCTCTAAGCACTTTACAAACACGGGGTCATTTACACAACAGGCTTCCTACCTGGGTAGAGCCGACTGACGGCTGCCACTGACTGGGCGCTCATCATTCGTTTCCTGTGTCATTCAATCAAATTTCAGGCACGCACACCTACACACTCAGACAAACATGTAACATTTAACATTTTACGCGTATGACCGTTTTCTTTCTTCACCCCGCCATGTAGGCAGCCATACTCCGTTTTCGGGGGTGTGTGCATGCTGGGTATGTTCTAATTTCCATAACCCACCGAACGCTGACACGGATCACAGGATCTTTAACGTGCGTATTTGATCTTCTGCGTGCGTATACACACGGAAGGGCCGGGGGTCCAGGCACTGGTAGGTCTGCACACATAATGTTGACCAGGGAGATCGGGAAAAAAAAAAAAAAAATCTCAGACCACCCTTTACCCACCAGGCAGCCACCGCGATTCGAACTGAACCCAGGAACCCTCAGTTTGAAAGTTCAACGCTTTAACTCACTCAGTACGGCCAGTCCTCTCTTCTCCTCTACACAGACCCCTCGGATGTCCAGTGGGTGTCTGAATGACCCAACCTTTAGCTTCCGTCGTCAGAATTGTGGTATTCTTTGTCAACAAAAACCTCTTCAGTATAAGAGCCTTCCACTTGCAATAGTTTGATGATGGTAACTGGGGTGAAACGCTGTTAACGTCGTCTCTTTCGCCGTTCGTATGGAGAGAGTTAACCACTCGGCTATCATGATTGCCAAAGGAAGCAAACCACGTGACGAGAAGACAGGACTGACTAATGGGAACGAAGGAAAAACACATCAGCACGACACGTCACTGCAGAGCAAGGAAGAAAACGGAAAGAAGAATGAACAGCAAGAAGAAGGAAGGGAGTAAAAAAAAAAAAAAGAGGGCACCGCGAAGCACGTCACGTGACCAAAGGAAAGAAAGGAAGGAGAGAGAGAGAGAGAGAGAGAGGGGGGGGAAGCGAGTCACTTGACTAAAAGGAAGAGGAAGAGAGGAAGGGAGAGGGAAGAGAAGGAACCGGAAGAAGAAGGAAGGAGGCGAGTCACGTGACTCAAGGGAAGAGGAAGAGAGGAAGGGAGAGGGAAGAGAAGGAACCGGAAGAAGAAGGAAGGAGGCGAGTCACGTGACTCAAGGGAAGAGGAAGAGGGAAGGGAGAGGGAAGAGAGGGAACCGGAAGTAGAAGGAAGGAGGCGAGTCACGTGACTAAAGGAAGAGGAAGAGAGGAAGGGAGAGGGAAGAGAGGGAACCGGAAGAAGAAGGAAGGAGGCGAGTCACGTGACTAAAGGGAAGAGGAAGAGAGGAAGGGAGAGGGAAGAGACACGACGGAACCTGAGGAAGTAAAAAGGAAGCAGTTCACGTGACTTATAAAGACAACTGCAGTCTCGCCGCTGGTATAGGACTGACGCTCACAGAACCAGCACAGTCACGATGCCTCTCCTTCACAACGCTGGGAATAAATAGATAGATAAATAAATAAATAAATAAATAAATAAATATAAAAAGCACCAAAAAAAAAAAGTGTTCCTCTGACTGTTGCCTATCGCGCTGATTAGCTTCAATTCCGCGGCCGGCTGAGATGAAAGCAGCTGCTATCAATTCTGACCAACTCACTGGACTTGTTTGCTCCAGGGACTGAGACAGAGATGGGCAGATAACGGTAGCAACTCCAGACTGTGCTTACTAGCTTATCACCCAAATCTTATCGTTGGGAAGGGGAGGAAAACAAAAAAAAAAAAAAAAAGAAGAAGAAAAGAAAATCGCGCGTAATTAGCTCCCCTTTTTGCGCGGAGCTGTTTCCCCCCTAGCTGACGCGGGAGCGCTGTTCTATTAGAATGGCCAATTTAAAGCCCCAGGCGCAGGCTACCGTGCCAGCCCCTCTTGGCAATTGACAAGATTATCCCCCCTGCCTCGCAACCCTCTTTGCTATTTGAAGTCAGTGAAATTGCGGCCCGTGATAAGACGTCGCCACTGCTCTCTGGCCCGGCTTTCCGTGACTGTACTACTCCTATCCCGCCAGGGGGAGGGGCAGGGGGAAGGGAGGCCACTCGGGTACTTCCCATAACGTCACTACCGCCGCGCCTTTTTCGTCGGTAACCTGATTTGTTTATTTATTTAGTTATTTATTCATTTCTTTCTTTGTTTATTTATTTAGTTATTTAGTTATTTATTCATTTCTTCAAGTATTCATCTGTTTATATATCTTTTTGTTTGTCGACAGTTGCAGTTACGGGACAATTTACCGAACCAACAATACTTGATGATAATAATGATAATAATAATGATAATAACAACAACTACAATGATGCTACCACTACTACTAATTAGTAGTAGTAGTAGTAGTAGTAGTAGTGGTGGTGGTGGTGGAAGTAGTAGTAGTTGCACTTCAAGTTCATCAAAATTATTGTCTAAAATTGATAATGATGATGGCGTTGTGTGTGTGTGTGTGTGTGTGTGTGTGTGTGTGTGTGTGTGTGTGTGTGTTCACTTCTTTATAATCGGCAGCATTGTTTCTTTTTTTTTATTTTTTTAAATTAGTCCTATTGCTTGCTCACCACGGAATAATACTCCGAAAGAGATAATACGAGGACTTCATAATTTAAACACTGTTGCCAAAATGATGTTCACATACGAGAGTTTGCAATCTTCGTTTTCTTTTTCTCTTCTTTTTTTTTTCTTCTTTTATTTATTTAATCTTTCCTGGGCAGACTGGAATGTTTCCTAAACGACAGTTTCATTCAATTAAGGGACGGAGTCAGTCAGCGCTCGCAATTCCGCATGGAGGTGTGTAAGCTGAGTAAAGGAAATACTGGGATGGGCTCCAAGTCTCCACAATTATTTCGGGAGACCTTTTCCAAGCCACGTTTTTTTTTTTTTTAATCCCCCCCCCCTCCCCGCCCCCTTTTTTTTGAGTGACAAGAGTGAACGTTGTGAGAAGGTTACCAGAGTAGAGCGAGGCATTTAGAGGAGGAGTATCGCTGATCATTCCAGCACTGACTTGTCTGTCTAGCTGACGGCTCGCTTCAATCACCTGTCTATTATCATCCATAAAAAAAAAAAAATCAGTATCATATTAAAAAAAAAGTCTGGAAACTGACTGTCTCACGTCTTCCATGGATGGAATGATAATTTCTACAGTCGGTTTTATAACGTGCATTATAGGTGTTTGTATAGCCAGTTTTATAACGCGAATCATAGGAGGTGTATACAGTCAGTTTTATAACGTGTATCATATGTGGTGATATGGTCAGTTTTACAACGTTCAGTATTAGTGTTTGCTATGGCACCACTCAGTTATATAACATGCATTATAGGTGTTTGTACAGTCAGTTTTATAACGTACATTATAGGTGTTTATACAGTCAGTTTCATAACGTGCATTATAGGTGTTTATACAGTCAGTTTTATAACGTGTATTACAGGTGTTTTTATAGTCAGTTTTATAACGTGCATTTTCGGTGTTTTTACAGTCAGTTTTATAACGTGTATTACAGGTGTTTTTACAGTCAGTTTTATAACGTGCATTATATGCGTCTATACAGTAAGTTTTTTTTAGCGTGCATTATAGGTGTTTGTTCAGTCAGTTTTATACCACCGTGCATTATAGGTGTTTATACAGTCAATTTTATGATGTGCATTGTAAGTTTTCATACAGACAGTTTTATCACGTGCATTATAGGTGTTTATACTGTCAGTTTTATAACGTGCATTATAGGTGTTTATACAGTCAGTTTTATAACGTGCATTATAGGTGTTTATACAGTCAGTTTTATAATGTGCATTATAGGTGTTTTTACAGTCAGTTTTACAAAGTGCAGTATAGGCCTTTGTACATTCAGTGCATTCTGAGTTTTAGTACAATCCGTTTTATAGCGTACGCTATAGGTGTTAATACAGTCATTTTTACAAGGTTCATTATGGGTGTTTATACAATCTTTAAAAAAAAAAAATTTTTTTTTACAAAGTGCATTACAAGTGTTTATACAGTCAGTCTATTTTTTTTTTACGAAGTGCATTACAGGTGTTTATACAGTCAGTCTAATTTTTCTTTTACAAAGTGCATTACAAGTGTTTATACAGTCAGTCTAATTTTTTTTTTACAAAGTGCATTACAAGTGTTTATACAGTCAGTCTTATGACATACATCATAGGTGTTCTGAAATAATGTCAAGCAAATGAGGACATTTTCTGCCGAACAATTTATACAGCTTTTATATACAATTGGATACATTTCGTCCAAAGTAGGTTTCCTGTTTAAAAAAAAAAAAAAATGCTTTTAAAAAAAGGGGAGGGGGGATGATGGCAGAAAGTAGACAGAGGGGGGGGGGGTGACGTGGTAAGGAGAGGGGGGAGGAGTGGGGGGGGGGGGTGACGTGGTGAGGAGAGGGGGGAGGAGTGGGGTGGTGGGGGTGACGTGGTGAGGAGGGGGGGGGGAGGAGTGGGGTGGTGGGGGGTGACGTGGTGAGGAGAGGGGGGAGGAGTGGGGTGGTGGGGGGTGACGTGGTGAGGAGAGGGGGGAGGAGGAGTGGGGGTGGGGTGGAGGTGACGTGGTGAGGAGAGGGGGGGAGGAGTGGGGTGGTGGGGGTGACGTGGTGAGGAGGGGGGGGGGAGGAGTGGGGTGGTGGGGGTGACGTGGTGAGGAGAGGGGGGAGGAGTGGGGGTGGGTGGGGGTGACGTGGTGAGGAGAGGGGGGAGGAGTGGGGGTGGGTGGGGGTGACGTGGTGAGGAGAGGGGGGAGGAGTGGGTGGTGGGTGGGGGTGACGTGGTGAGGAGAGGGGGGAGGAGTGGGGGTGGGTGGGGGTGACGTGGTGAGGAGAGGGGGGAGGAGTGGGGGTGGGTGGGGGTGACGTGGTGAGGAGAGGGGGGAGGAGTGGGGGTGGGTGGGGGTGACGTGGTGAGGAGAGGGGGGAGGAGTGGGGGTGGGGTGGGGGTGACGTGGTGAGGAGAGGGGGGAGGAGTGGGGAGGGGGTGACGTGGTGAGGAGAGGGGGGAGTGGGGGGGGGGGTGGGGGTGACGTGGTGAGGAGAGGGGGGAGGAGGAGTGGGGGTGGGGGGTGGAGGTGACGTGGTGAGGAGAGGGGGGAGGAGTGGGGGGGTGGGGGGTGACGTGGTGAGGAGAGGGAGGAGGAGGAGTGGGGGTGGGGGTGGGGGTGACGTGGTGAGGAGAGGGGGGAGTGGGGGGGTGGGGGTGACGTGGTGAGGAGAGGGGGGTAGGAGGAGTTGGGGGGGGGGGGGGGGATAGGGCTGAAAGGAGATACGGAGATCCCAGAGTTTTTGGCCGACATTCATCTCAGTGTCTGACTGTCTGTCTATGCGTGTGTTAAGTGTAACGGCGGAAGATACGAGCAGAACCGTCTGGAGCGATTCCACGATTGTCTTGGTGAAAACCTCTATTAATTGTGAGCTGTTAGGTAGGGAGACGAAAAAAGCCAGCTCAACGCAAGACAGATTAAGATGGTCTCGGGAAGTCGGTGTGTGTGTGTGGGGGGGGGGGGGGGGGGGGAGGGCAGGGTGGGGTGGGGTGGGGGAAGGGGTTGGGGTGGGGGAGGTGGGGGTGGCACCCATGGGTGTCTTGCGGGGGGTTGGGGGTGGGGGGGGGGCGTGTCTCCTTTGAAGGTGCCGACAGGTTACATGCCCCGTCGTTTAAGGCACACCACGAGAGAGAGAGAGAGAGAGAGAGAGAGAGAAGAAAATGAAAAGAAAAACGAAGTCAGGCTGCTTCCTCATTCCTCGTGACAGACTTCTGAGTTCGTGGGCTGCTACTCCTACGTTCATTTGTTTATATCAGTGTTTGTTGGGGTTTTTTGGTGTTGTTTTTGACTCACTTGTGTAAACAAGTGAGTCTATGTTTTAACCCGGTGTTCGGTTGTCTGTGTGTGTGTGTGTGTGTGTGTGTGTGTCTGTGTGTCCGTGGCAAACTTTAACATTGACATTTTCTCTGCAACTACTTTGTCAGTTGACACCAAATTTGGCATAAAAATAGGAAAAATTCAGTTCTTTCCAGTCATCTTGTTTAAAACAATATTGCGCCTCTGGGATGGGCACAAAAAAAAAAAAAGAATGAAGCCTAATTAAATGCAAACTGCATTTACTGTTATATTTATATTTTTTGTATTCTCTAAACTTGGCACTTTGATCTGATATTCGACCCAACAGCTAGAGCAGTCATTATTATCATTTTTTGTTCAAACAGGAACTTCTTTTGCTAAGCATGGAAGTTTTATTTATTTTCCAAACGTTTTGGTGCAGATAGTAAAGAAGGGAAATTACTCTGTAATGCTAGGGGAGTTAATTTGCTTTAGACTGATCTTTCTCATCTCAATCATTACATTTTGAAACAAGAGAGGCAAGGCCTTCAAGACTCACTTGTGATGCACAAGTTTAAAAAACATCCAAGCTTTTTATGTATTGAGTATAATTTCAAAATGTAATGTTTAAGATGAGAAAGATCAGTTTAAAGCAAACTAAGTCCCCCAGCAGAGTAATTTCCCTTGTTTTACTGTCTGCACCAAAACGTTTGCAATAAACAAAACTTCCATGCTTAGCAAAAGAAGTTCCTGTTTGAACAAAAAATGATAATAATGACAGATTTTTTGTTGGGTCGAATATCAGATCAAAGTGCCAAGTTTAGAGAACATTAAAAATATAAATATAACAGTAAATGCATTATACTCAATACATAAAAAGCTTGGATTTAAAAAAAAAAAGTATCACAAGTGAGTATTGAAGGCCTTGCCTCTCTTATTTTTATGATGTGCATGACAGTTATCGAACAGGGAGAGATGGAGAGATCTGACTGTCAAGATCATCACTGGTTCTCCTACTGTCGGAGACTTCGGTATAGAAGAAGAAGAAGAAGAAGAAAAGGGAGGAGGAGAAGGAGAAGAAGGAGAAGAAGAAGAAGAAGGAGGAGGAGGAGAAGGAGAAGGAGGAGGAGGAAGAAGAAGAAGGAGAAGAAGAAGAAGAAGAAGAAAAGGGAGGAGGAGAAGGAGGAGGATGAAAGAGAAGAACAAGAGAAGGAAGAAGAAGAAGACGAACAAGAACAACAGAACAACGAGAACAAGAACAACGAAAAGACGCCGGTTTTACCCCGATATTATTGAAAGCATTCACCCGTTTTGCGTTGTGGATGTGTTTGGGATCTTTAACGTGTGCAATTATTACTCTTCTTCAAGCTCTAGGGACGGAACTCCTAGTCCCCGCTGATAAAAAATCTCAAAACATAGGACAGAAACTCAACACCACACCACACCACACCACAACGCAATGGCGATGTTAACTTCACCCAACCCACAGTAGAATAACAAGGTACAGATAGAACAGCATCGCAGAACTTGATTTACCCGTCTCTGTCTGTCTCTCTGTCTGTCTCTGTCTCTCTCTCTCTCGCTCCCATCTCTCCCTCTTCCCTCCCCCCTCTCCCTCCTCTATATCTCCCTCGCACACACAAAACAAGGGAACGGTCCAGTGGAATTGCCGAGATGATACATCCCGTTCTTGAGAAACAGAATACCATGGCGAAGAGTTACTGTCTCAGTATATTCTCTTAAAAAAAAAGAAAAGAAAAAAAAGAGCTAAATAAACCTCTCTCTCTCTGTGTGTATTCTGTCTCTGTTTGTCTCTCATTCTCTCTTGTCTGTATGATTGTCTGTCTGTCTGTCTGTATGTCTCCCTCTCCCTCTCTCCCACCCCCCTCTCTCAATTTCAGCTGTGTCTACCGACGTAAATCCCTTCCCACCCCTGCCAACACACCCAAATAAACCTCTCTCTCTCTGTGCACTCTGTCTCTGTTTGTCTCTCATTCTCTCTGTCTGTGTGCTTGTCTGTCTGTCTGTATGTCTCCCTCTCCCTCTCTCCTCTCTCTCTCCCACCTCCCCTCCTCTCAATTTCAGCTGTGTCTACCGACGTAAATCCCTTCCCACCCCTGCCAACACACCCAAATAAACCCCTCTCTCTCTCTCTGCACTCTGTCTCTGTTTGTCTCTCATTCTCTCTGTCTGTGTGCTTGTCTGTCTGTCTGTATGTCTCCCTCTCTCTCTCCCATTCCCCTCCTCTCAATTTCAGCTGTGTCTACCCACGTCAATCCTGTCCCATCCCAACCAACACACCCAAATAAACCCCTCTCTCTCTGTGAACTCTGTCTCTGTTTGTCTCTCATTCTCTCTGTCTGTGTGCTTGTCTGTCTGTCTGTATGTCTCCCTCTTCCTCTCTCTCCCACCCCCAACCCCCTCTCTCAATTCCAGCTTTGTCTACCCACGTCAATCCTGTCCCATCCCAACCAACACACCGAACTCCTCGCGTCACGTCTTTGTATCTTTTATTCATTTATACTCTGCTCATCTAAGATGAGGATATTAGACTGAAAACAAATGATATTTTCATCATTATTATTATTATCATTTGTAGTATTATTATCACTTCCATCATAATGATGACTATCATTATCATTCATTAGAAATCATCATTTGTGAAAATCAATGGCAGGGGAACCAATATGCAACTGAAAAAGGGGGCGGTTGAGGTGGAGGGGGGAGGGGCGAGGGGGAGGGGATTGAGGAAGAGAGAGAGAGAGAGGGAGACAGAGAGAGAGAGAGAGGGGGAGAGAGAGAGACAGAGACAGAGACAGAGACAGACAGACAGAGAGAGACAGAGAGAGGGGGAGAGAGGGGGAGGAGAGAGGGGAAGAGGGGGATATGGAGAGAGAGGGGTGGATAGAGGGAGGGACAGAGTGAGAGAGAGAGAGAGGGTGGAGAGAAGGGGGAGAGAGAGAGAGGGGGAGAGAGGAGGGAGGGAGAGAGAGGGAGAGGGAGAGAGAGAGAGAGAGAGAGGGAGAGAGAGAGAACGATAGGGAGGGAACGATAGAGAGAGGGAGAGTGCGACAGAGAGAGAGAGAGAGAAAGAAAGAGAGAGAGAGGGGGAAAGGGAGGGAGAGAGAGAGAGACAGAGAGAGAGAGGAGAGAGAGACAGAGAGAGACAGAGAGACAGAGAGAGACGGAGAGGGAGAGAGAGACACACAGAGAGAGACGGAGAGAGAGAGACAGAGAGAGAGAGAGACAGAGAGAGAGAGAGACAGAGAGAGAGACGGAGAAAGAGAGACAGAGAGAGAGACAGAGAGAGAGACAGAGAGACACAGAGAGACAGAGAGACACAGAGAGACAGAGAGAGACAGAGAGAGAGACAGAGAGAGACAGAGAGAGACAGAGAGAGACAGAGAGAGACACACAGAGAGAGACAGAGAGAGAGAGAGACAGAGAGACAGACAGAGACAGAGAGAGAGAGAGGGACAGAGAGAGGGACAGAGAGAGGCAGAGACAGAGAGAGAGACTCTCTCTCTTTCTGCCCCCCCTCTCTCTCCCCCTCTCTCTCCCATCTCTCCCTCTCTGTCTGTCTGTCTGTGTCTCTCACAAGCTGACTGTTATTGTTGCACTGTGTGTCGGAGTGCCAGTTACTCTCTCCACGACTAATTAGAGAAAGAAAGACCCAAAGAGAGAGAGAAACAAAACAAACAAACAACAAAAAAACCAAAAAAAAAAAAAAAGGTCCCGGAAATTCTGGGAGGGTTAAGAATAACAAAGACACAGCGACTCTTGGCAACAGGATATGTGGGTGAGGTAGTGGTGTGGGTGTGGTAGTGGTGTGGGTGTGGGTGTGGTGGTAGTAGTGTGGGTGAGGCAGTGGTGTGGGTGAGGTAGTGGTGTGGGTGAGGTGGTAGTGGTGTGGGTGTGGTAGTAGTGGTGTGGCTGAGATAGTGGTGTGGGTGTGGTGGTAGTAGTGTGGGTGTGGTAGTGGTGTGGGTGTGGTGGTAGTAGTGTGGGTGAGGTAGTGGTGTGGGTGTGGTGGTAGTAGTGTGGGTGAGGTAGTGGTGTGGGTGTGGTAGTGGTGTGGGTGTGGTGGTAGTGGTGTGGGTGAGGTAGTGGTGTGGGTGAGGTAGTGGTGTGGGTGAGGTAGTGGTGTGGGTGAAGTGGTAGTGGTGTGGGTGAGGTAGTGGTGTGGGTGAGGTAGTAGTGTGGGTGAGGTAGTGGTGTGGGTGAAGTGGTAGTGGTGTGGGTGAGGTAGTAGTGTGGGTGAAGTGGTAGTGGTGTGGGTGTGGTAGTGGTGTGGGTGAGGTAGTGGTGTGGGTGAAGTGGTAGTGGTGTGGGTGAGGTAGTAGTGTGGGTGAAGTGGTAGTGGTGTGGGTGAGGCAGTGGTGTGGTGAGGTAGTGGTGTGGGTGTGGTGGTGGTGGTGTGGGTGTGACAGTGGTGTGGGTGTGGTGGTGGTGTGGGTGTGGTAGTGGTGTGGGTGAGGTAGTGGTGTGGGTGAGGTAGTGGTGTGGGTGAAGTGGTAGTAGTGTGGGTGTGGTGGTAGTGGTGTGGGTGTGGTGGTGGTGTGGGTGTGGTGGTAGTGGTATGGGTGAGGTGGTGTGGGTGTGGTGGTGGTGTGGGTGTGGTGGTAGTGGTGTGGGTGTGCAGGAGCCCTGAAATGAAGTCACAAATGAGTCAGCTACTCCCTTCACCCCTCTTCTTCCTCCTCCTTCTCCTCCTCCTCCTCTTAGATTTTACGTCTGGGGTGGTGTGTGTGTGTGTGTGTGGGGGGGGGGGGGGGGGGTGTGTGGGAGGGTTGGGAATACCCATAAGCCGAGGCCATTGTATAGTGCAACATACGTTTAAAACGCACATTGGTTAATAACAATGATTAAAAAAAAAAAAAACACCCTTCGCCAACAACAAACAAAAGATCAATCAACAATACACAGAAATAAATCTCCATTTACGAGGTGCGCAACTTCAAGACAATGTTGCTCATGCCACCGATTCAGCTAGCGCGCAGGTAAGTAAAGGGTGCACTGGAACAAACCCAGACACTTCATAAAAAAAAAAGAAAGAAAGAAAAAAAAGAAAGAAAAAAAAAAGTTCCGGGTCTGTCCGTATACCCGATCATTTGACGTGTGCACACAGCATCAATGACAGAAGGAGTGTGGAAACACAAGTTCGTTTTTTATTCGAGACTGGCATCACCTTTTTTAGTCCTGAATGATGTAGATGGAACATTGCTGGTTTAATCCTCTACTCTCCCTAGTCTTGTTTTATTGCTCTTTCAAACCAGACACATGAGTTGCCCACAGAAAAGAAAGAAGGAAAGAAAGAAAGAGAGAGAGAGAGAGAGAGAGAGAGAGAGAGAGAGAGAGAGAGAGAGAGAGAGAGAAACTACTGCAGGCAAATTCATTTTGATCGATTCAGTGTCAGCTTTCTCAAGGAATCTAGATACTCTGCGTGTGGACGTTGATCATCATCTTGCAAAGCCATGAGACTGAAGGGACTTTGTTCAGATGTGAAGTAAGACAGGGGTTGCACATGTGGGAAGAAATTCAGCACCTCACATATCTGACCTTGAGGTGCCCCCTCAACTCTCTCTCTCTCTCTCTCTCTCTCTCTCTCTCTCCACCATCTCTTCCCCTTTTTCTCTCTCCCACCTACCTACCCCCACCCCTCCCCTCCCTCCCACCCTCCTCCATCACTTCCACGACGTCACGTGACACCCCCCCAACCCCCCAAACCCCTCAAGTCATGCCACATAACTCTCTCTCTCTCCAGTCACAGAGACGTTGGAGTGAGGGGAGAGGGGGGGGGGAGTAATAGGGGAGAAAAAAGGAGTGGGGGTAGAGGATGACAGCACGGTAGTGAGAGGAGAGGAGAGAGAGAGAGAGAGGGGGCAGAGAGAGAGAGGAAGAGGGGGAGATGGAGAGAGAGGGGTGGATAGAGGGAGGGAGAGAGAGAGAGAGAGAGGGTGGAGAGAAGGGGGAGAGAGAGTGAGAGAGAGAGAGGGGAGAGAGGAGGGATGGAGAGAGAGGGAGAGAGAGAGAGACAGAGAGAGAGAGAGAGAGGGAGAGAGAGAACGATAGGGAGGGAACGATAAAGAGAGGGAGAGTGCGACAGAGAGAGAGAGAGAAAGAAAGAGAGAGAGGGGGGAAAGGGAGGGAGATAGAGAGAGAGAGAGAGAGCGAGGGGGAGGGAAAGAATAATAGTGAGAGTTAGACAGTGATAGAGAATGAGAGTGAGTGAGAGCCAGACAATGAGACAGACAGACAGACAGAGATCTGGGGGGCGGGGGTTGGGGGGGGGGAGGCAAAGACAACCGGGTGCACCGCCCAACGGCCCGGACAAACTCATCGAAGGGCCATCACTCCTTCATCGCGGCTCTTGGCAGCTCGCGCCGACACGGGCTCATCAACTATACCCTCCCCCCCCCCCCAACCCCTCCCAAACCCATCCGCTTCCTCCCCCCCACACCCCCCGCGCCCCCCAGCCCCCCCACACACACTCAACGCAAACCACCCAGCCTCCCCCCCCCCACCCCCACCTCCCACCTCCCACCACACACACTGTGCATGCCGTATATCCACCCCCGGCCCCCCACCCCACCCCATCCCTCCTCCTCCCACGACACCCCTTTGCAGCCACTTCGTCTCCTTCCGGCTCTCATGCTGCCCCTCACCTCAAATATAACCCGGGAGTTTTTTTGTTTTTTTTTCTCTCGCTTACCTGTTTAAAAAGAAAAGTGTGTGTATCCCGCAGTTTATAACCACAGCTACTGATTAACGACTTTTTTTTTTTGGAATCGCTTTATGTGATTCTGACCTCAATGAAATGAAAAACAAACCAAAACAATGACACACACACACACACACACACACACACACACACACATACACATACACACATATATGAGTAGTATAGGACAATTTGGAGGCTTAAATCGAGGTGGTCCATTTCCCTTAGTCCGTGTACTACTACTTTTAACCTCTAACCTAGAGCAGATTTCTGGTTAGCGTGGTATTTAAGTATCCTTTATTATCATTATTATTATTATTATCATCATTATTATTGTTATTATCATCATTATCATTATGATCATTAACCTTTTAGTAGTTAACTTGCCAAAAGAGGTAAGGTTTTTTTATGGATGATACTTTGTACAACATCTGCTATTCATCAGTTCTAAAAGACGGAAAGATCCAGATAATAATATTTTTATAATAATATTATATTTCAGTGATAATATCAATTAAGAAAGATTATAAAAACAATATCATCACCATCATCATCATCACTCTGTAACGTATTCATTTCGTGTCATTGATCACACAACAGAACACCTTTACCTGATTAACTCACTCAGTACGGCCAGTCCTCTCTTCTCCTCTACACAGACCCCTCGGATGTCCAGTGGGTGTCTCAATGACCCAACCTTTAGCTTCCGTCGTCAGAATTGTGGTATTCTTTGTCAACATTCACCTCTTCATTATAAGAGCCTTCCGCTTGCAATATTTTGATGGTGGTAATTGGGGTGAAACGCTGTTAACGTCGTCTCTTTCGCCGTTCGTATGGAGAGAGTTAATATTAAAAAAAAAAAAGCGAAAACGAAAGCTAACAGGGTCCTTAATCGCCAACTTTTCCTTTCTACGTTCGAGCCAACCAGTTCTCCACGGACTTTCCCCGTTAATGATAAAGGTTTCGTTAGGGACATACTACACGTTAACAGGAAGAGATAGATAGATAGATAGATAGAGAGATAGAGAGAGAGAGAGAGAGAAGGGACAAAAAATAAATAAAGACCAGGTGTAGACCTACTGTGAGGGGCACTTCTATGACGGGACACCGCTGAGCCGGGACCACCCCCTTATAAAAGCCAAGCCTCGTAACAATTGAAGCCATGCAGGAAGGGCGATAAAGCAGCGGCGGGTGGGTGGTGGAGGGGGTGAGGATTGGGGGTGGGATGTGGGGGAGGGGGGTACCGGGGGCACCCCTCCCTCTCTCTCTCCCTCCAATTCTTTCCCACCCCGTTGCACACACACACACACACACACATCATCATTCCTGCAAGTGAGAACAAGGTTGATGCTCACAGGATGGTTCAATGAGCAAAAAGGCACCCCCACCCCACCACCCCACCCACCTCACCCCTCAATCTCCCTTCCCCCCCCCCCCCCCCAGCCTTCTGGATCTGACTTCCCTGTCAGGTGGTACTTTGTAATCACCCTACATATAGAGCCTTCGCTCAATATTAGTGTCGTAATGGGGACGGTTACGTGTAGCCGCGTTCGGAGAGAAATATAAAAAAGCGAACGAAAGCAGGGTCTAACGCAAGTTTCCATTTCTAGTTCGAGCAACATTCTCTACGGACTCCCGTAAGTGAGTTTCGTAGACATACACACGTTACAGAAGAATCAGTTAGATCAGATAGACAGAGAGATAATAGAGGAGAGAGTGAGGGAAAAAAAAAAATAAGACCAGGTGTAGACTATGTGAGGGACCTTCTGACAGGAACTTGCGAGCGGGACAACCCCTTTAAAGCCAAGCCTGTAACAATTGAAGCCATGAGGAAGGGCGATAAGCCAGCGGCGGTGGTGGTGAGGAGGTATAGGATTGGGGGTTGGAGGGCATATATATATATAGGTAGACAGATGGACAGACAGATAGACAGACAGATAGATTTATACATACATACATACATATGTACGTTTGGATGAAGTACTGTGCAGTTTTAAAAACACACAAAACAACGATGTTACTGCCTACAGGAGTGTAAACCTGCGTACAGAATGGCGTTTACGGCTATAGACTTTCGCCAGTGAAAAAAACCTTTTAGTTGCCGTGGGTTCTTTTACGTGCGCTGAGAAACATGCTGCCCACGGAACCTCGGTTTATGGTCTCATCCAAAACACTAGCACCCAGACTACTAGTCAATGTCTAGTGGAGGGGAAGTGTGTGTGTGTGTGTGTGTGTGTGTGTGTGGGTGGTGGCGGTGGTGGTGGTGGTGGTAAAAACCCCTTTCTGTGTGGGATTTGGTGGGATTCGAACTCGTGGACAGTCGTGCGCATTACCACGTGATTCTGTTACGCAAGAGAGAGAGAGAGAGAGAGAGAGAGAGAGAGACAGACAGACAGACAGACAGACACACACACACACACACACACAGAGGGAGAGAGAATTTCCAGCTGTTTTTGATGGAGTCATCAATCCAAATATTTCATTCAGAGCGTAAATCGCCCACGAAGAATGACTGACGAGCAAGTCTCAACACAGACAACAACACAGCCTTTCTCCTGATTCGTGGAGTTCACTTTTCCCGTTTATCTCGTTACGTGTAGGAGCACCGCAAAGATAAACGGAAGCCGTTGGAGGGCAACAGTGCGCATGTGCGGTATTCTCTAGCCGTGAGGGTTGTCAGACAAAACAGCAGATGTGTTCCTCTGTTGTCTTTTTCTGCCGATAACATTGGCTTTGCAACAACAGGCAGCGCTTTTCGTGGCGTTAGCGAAAGCAAACTCCCCACGAAGATTACTCGAACAATCTCGGGAATAATCTCCCCCCACGGAGAAATATGAAACATACAGTGGAACTCCCCCCCACCCCAAACCCCACCACCACCCGTGATGAAATACTCAACAACCTCTGGATCCAACTACCCAATGAAGAAATATCAAGCTCTAGAACTCTCCCCTCTCTCCCCTCCGCACACACGAAGAAACATCAACCAAATTCTGGAACAAATTTCATCACGAAGAAATATTAAACAAATTCTGGATCAAACTCTCTGCGAAGAAATATCCAGCAAACACTGAACAAACTCCCCCAAGAAGAAATAACAAACACTGAAACAAACTCCCCCACGAAGAAATATCCAACACTGGAACAAACTCCTCCACGAAGAAATATCCAACACTGGAACAAACTCCCCCACGAAGAAATATCAAACACTGAAACAAACTCCCCCACGAAGAAATATCCAACACTGAAACAAACTCCTCCATGCAGAAATATCAAACACTGGAACAAACTCCCGTCAATGATAGAGACAAGACAAGACAAGACAAGACAAGACAAGACAAGACAAATTCTTTATTTCGAGGATAATAGGGTCTACACTACACAATACTAAATAAGATTAAAGCATGGTGTTAGTAAAAATACATAACAGAGGAGAAAAAAAAGTCCAAAAAAATTATCTTAAAAAAAAAGAAAAGAAAGAACACACACACACACACACACACACACACACACACATGGCATACAGGCAAAAGCATGGTGTTAGTAAAATGCACTGGAAAAAACGAAAAAAAATGAAAGAGAGAAATCGAAATCGAAATCGAAATCGAAACTCTTTTTTTGAGGGAAAAGGAATAGACACTTATCGGCCTGTTTTCATTCTACCCTCGTAAAGAAAACGTATCAACTAATCTAGGAAATAAAAAAAGACTGAAAAAAAAAAGAGGAAAAAACCCCCCACATTGCATGGCAACAACAACAAGAACAATAAATGGCATAGAAAATACACAGTTCCCCACAAAATAACAGAGAGAGAGAGAGAGAGAGAGAGAGAGAGAGAGAGAGAGAGAATGACAATGACAATGACACACAGTCACACGCATTACTTACTACAACATCACTCCTCTTCATCACTAGTCAGGATGACAACGCCTTTCACACAAGCGGGCAAGAAAAAAACACCACAAACTTATCACCACGCCTCAAGTCAATTCCCATGGTCATTTGAACGGCGAACACACAGCCACACACACACACACACACACACGCGCGCAGCATGCTTTCAAATCAGATGCAAATTTCGTTCACGCACGTGCAACGTCGCCAGCCAATTAAAAAAAAAAAAGGCTATCCACAATTTTGTCGCCGTCAACGCGGAGTGAGCAGTGGTCACGACACTGCGTGGACGTTCTCTCCACCAATCACTCTGAGGACCCCGGGGGGGACGGGAAAGAAGGTGGATGTTGCTGATAACCCTTTCACCGCCAGTCAATTTAGAGAACAAAATTCCCTTGTGGTATAAACACAGAAAAGACAGTGACTAAGAACAGCTGGGAATTCCTCCTGTGATGTATAGAAAATACGGCCTATCCTACCACCGAACATTAAGAGCAGTAGGTTCATGGATAACAGACCAATGAATGGTCACCTTTCAGTGACATGGGTCCTCTACCACGCCTGTGCATAAATGCGATCTTGGTGGTGAAAGGGTTAATTCGCTGATCAGTGGATTTTACGAATTGTTCTGGATATATCTGGATTACCTAAGCTACGCTGATGACAGTGGTGTAAATTTTGTTAAGTGAAAGTTGCCATGCCTGTGAAAATTTTGTGTTTTCGTGTTGTTTGAGGAGTGTTTTGGGGGGGGGGGGGATTTACTGCAGTTTCATGGCGAGACGTGTACAATTCATGGTGACAATGCACAAAGGGGTCATAACTTCGCGGAGCAAACTGGATAGTTTTGTTTTGTGTTTGTGGTTTTGTACTTCATTTCCTGTGAAGTCTCCCAACGACGGACCAGGCGGAGGAGGAAACCTTTCCCAACGGCTGTGAAGGCGGAAGAGGATGACCAAAGGGCAGGGGGGAGCTCTTATCCTTGGCTGAAAGTCCTCCTAGGAGATGGAGCTCCGAAGGAAAAAAAACCTGCACCTGCCGAGGCCGTCCTACACGTGGC
>NC_134883.1:49014400-49016900 GCF_041734735.1 Babylonia areolata
TTGGTATTTCTCCGCCCCCCCTCTCACTCCTTCCCCCTCCCACTTTCTCTCTCAATCACTCTCTCTCTCACACTCTCTCTGTCTCAAAAGACAAGTCATCTAAAACTTCTCTTTAGATTGGATAGGAATCGTGAGTGTTCAGCAGCATTGTCTGAACGGACAATGTGTGACTGCAACTACAGTGGAATGGCTTGCTCTGAATGAACGATCATGTTCTGCATGTGATTGCGCGTATATATGTTTAATGTTACGTGTGCCGGAGCCAAAACACGTTTCTTCAAGTTCGCAGACAATAAAGACTTATCTTACTTTACTTCAGTTTAGGTTAGCTTAGCTTAGCCTATTTTACTTTACCTTGCCTAACCTCACTTTACCTTACCTTATTTTTTTCTCGTCTCGTACCCTACCTTATCTTACCTTACCTTATCTTATCTTACCTTATCTGATCTTATCTTACCTTACCTTATCTCATCTTACCTTACCTTATCTCACCTTGCCTTACCTGATCTTACTTTACCTTACCTTACCTTACCTTACCTGACCTTTCCTTATCTTACCTTATCATTATCTTACCTTACCTTATCTGACTTTATCTACCTTATCTTACCTTACCTTATCCTTATCTTTACCTTACCGTATCCTTATCTTACCTTATGTTACCTTACCTTATCTTTATCTTACCTTATCTTACCCTACCTTATCTTAGCTTACCTTACCTTACCTTATCTTTATCTTACCTTATCTTACCCTACCTTATCTTAGCTTACCTTACCACACCTTATCCTTATCTTAGCGTATCTTACCCTACCTTATGTTATCTTACCTTACCACACCTTATCCTTATCTTAGCGTATCTTACCCAACCTTATCTTGTCTTAGCTTACCACACCTTATCCTTATCTTAGCGTATCTTACCCTACCTCATGTTATCTTACCTTACCACACCTTATCCTTATCTTAGCGTACCTTACCCTACCTCATGTTAGCTTACCACACCTTATCCTTATCTTAGCGTATCTTACCCTACCTCATGTTATCTTACCTTACCACACCTTATCCTTATCTTAGCGTATCTTACCCTACCTCATGTTATCTTAGCTTACCACACCTTATCCTTATCTTAGCGTATCTTACCCTACCTCATGTTATCTTACCTTACCACACCTTATCCTTATCTTAGCGTATCTTACCCTACCTCATGTTATCTTAGCTTATCAAACCGTATCCTTATCTTAGCGTATCTTACCCTACCTCATGTTATCTTAGCTTACCACACCTTATCCTTATCTTAGCGTATCTTACCCTACCTTATGTTATCTTAGCTTACCAAACCTTATCCTTATCTTAGCGTATCTTACCCTACCTTATGTTATCTTACCTTACCACACCTTATCCTTATCTTAGCGTATCTTACCCTACCTCATGTTATCTTAGCTTATCACACCTTATCCTTATCTTAGCGTATCTTACCCTACCTCATGTTATCTTAGCTTACCACACCTTATCCTTATCTTAGCGTATCTTACCCTGCCTTATCTTATCTTACCTTACCACACCTTATCCTTATCTTAGCGTATCTTACCCTACCTCATGTTATCTTAGCTTACCACACCTTGAGAATGAGATGCTGCATTCTTCTTTCATTGTGTTGTTTGTACTCAGTGGGTAACTGTGTCAGATTCTGAAAAAGAACCCAAGTTTTCTCTTCGGGCTCAAAGTGGAAACACTGTCCATCGTCGTTTGGCCTTTACATGTGTGCACATGTATGCTGAAGAAGAAAGAAAAACACCCGTAGGTGCTGGAGAGGACCCAGAGAAGCACTGTCTCCACCCGCCCTTGGAACAATCCTGCACGGGCGGGTGGAGACAGTGCTTGTCTGGTTCCTCTCCAGCACCTGCGGGTGTTTCTCTTTCTTCCTCATGTGCGCACATGGATGCTGACATCAGAGACTGACAGAAGTTTACAGCTGGGTCAGCAGCGAAGCGAGAGCGGTATGATCAATGGTTTCTCTGTTGCAATTGGAAATCAGATTGGTCTTTTGTCAAGGACTACGACTCTCAAACTAGGAGGCAAGATTGCACTGGCTCTTATTCTGCAGCCTTGGGGGGCTAGATGGCCTTTGGGAACCATCCCCAACGCCGATTGTCTAAAAACCCTATTGGCCGAGAGAGTGGGGGCGTAACTTAGGTAAGGCACTTTCCGCTATAATCAAATTCTAGACCAGATAGTCGGGACCGCAGTTGCCTCCTCTGCTCTACTGGTGGTCATAGATGGACGTGATGACCATCATGTATGAGATCAGACAGGTTATGGAGATGTATTCCCACACACAGTATGACAAAGTGGGTATTGAGGACTCGACATGCTTTTGAATGGCAGGGCTGATTTTAATGGCCAGAGGAACTTGAAAAAACTCAACACCCACCCACACGCACACGCATACACCCCCTCACCCCACAGGCACGCACACAAACAGCTCCACCCGGTGACCTCCCATGCA
>NC_134883.1:49019400-49026900 GCF_041734735.1 Babylonia areolata
GATACAAGCAAGTTCTTCGAGCGTGTAGCGAATATTGCAAGGTATGAAAAAAAATATATATATAAAAAGAAGAAAAACAAAAACTCTTCCCCAGATGGTAAGTGACCCAGAAATAGCTGTGTATGGCGTTTCGTTTATTTATTTATAGTCTGTTCATCTAAGATGATGATATTAGACTGTGTATGGCGTTTCGTTTTGGGAACAGCGCTAGTAGTGTTGACCTTCTTCGGCAACTGTCACAACTGTAGCTCGAAATCGATTAATACTGTGCGTTTTGAGTTCCGATGAAAACATTACCTCTGGCTTTTTTTACTCGTTGACATGTTCGGTGAAGGACGTTGAAAGAGCGACAATCCGACGAGTGACGACAACTTTCTGTTACTGAGAGCATCTTTTTTTGGCACGTTAACTCTCTCCATACGAACGGCGAAAGAGACGACGTTAACAGCGTTTCACCCCAATTACCATCATCAAAATATTGCAAGCGGAAGGCTCTTATACTGAAGAGGTGAATGTTGACAAAGAATACCACAGTTCTGACGACGGAAGCTAAAGGTTGGGTCATTCAGACACCCACTGGACATCCGAGGGGTATGTGTAGAGGAGAAGAGAGGACTGGCCGTACTGAGTGAGTTAAAGGTCACGGCTATATATAGTCCTGAGTTGCTGAGTCAATGAGGAACAGAAGCTCAGTACTCGTGACGTAGTATTCTACAGCTGCACGTCTCATCATCATCATCATCTTCGTCATCGTCATCGTAATTATCATCGTCGTCGTCGTCATCGTCACCGACCATCATCTTCATCGTCATAATAGATAAATTAATGAATATCCACCGACAAACAAATAACCAAACAAACGAGCAAATGAACGAATGAATGAATGGATAAATAGATATTTGTATTTGTATTACTCCTTTTTTTTTACCACAGCAGATTATTCCGCTGCTCTCAACAGGGAGAATTCGTCGCTACACTGACAGCGCCACCCATTTTTGGGGTATTTTTTTTTTCTGCCTGCATTTTAATTTGTTTTCCTATCGACGTGGATTTTTCTACAGAATTTTGCCAGGGACAACCCTTTCGTTGCCGTGGGTTCTTTTGCGTGCGCTAAATGCATGCTGCACTGCACACGGGACGTCGGTTTATCGTCTCATCCGAATGACTAGCGTCCAGACCACCACTCAAGGTCTAGTAGAGGGGCAGAACGTACGATAGTTGTTCTTTTTTTTTTTTTAAATCGAACTTAAACAAATAAAACAAATTGAATAAAAAATGTACTTTCTTTTAACTGGGAAGTTTTGTATTCAAACGATCATATTACTAACGATTCGTTTTACGTTGGTGCAGAATTATGAAAATAGTGTTGTTGTTTAAATTTTTTTTGGGGTGGGGTGGGGTGTGGGGGGAGAGGGGTGTGGGGGGGGGGGAGGGCGGAGGGGGTGGCTGTCCTTTTTGACTCACTTGTGTAAACAAAGTGAGTCCATGTATTAACCCGGTGTTCGGTTGTGTGTGTGTGTGTGTGTGTGTGTGTGTGTGTGTGTGGCTGTCTGTCTCTGTTTGTGTGTGTGTGTGTGTGTGTGTGTGTGTGTGTGTGTGTGTGTGTGTGTGTGTGTGTGCGTCCGTGGTTAACTTTGACATTGACATTTTCTCTGCAAATACTTTGCCAGGTGACACCAAATTAGGCATAAAGATAGGAAAAATTCAGTTCTTTCCAGTCATCTTGTTTAAAACAATATTGCACGTCTGGGATTGGCGCAAAAAATAAAAAATGAAGCCTAATTATATGCAAAGTGCATTTACTGTTATATTTATATTTTTTGTATTCTCTAAACTTTGCACTTTGATCTGATATTCTGACCCAACAACAAGAGCAGTCATTATTATCGTTTTTTGTTCAAACAGGAACTTCTTTTGCTAAGCATGGAAGTTTTATTTATTTTTCAAACGTTTTGGTGCAGATAGTAAAAAAGGGAAATTACTCTGTAATTAATGCTAGGGGACTTAGTTTGCTTTAAACTGATCTTTCTCATCTTAAACATTACATTTTGAAATTATACTCAATACATAAAAAGCTTGTGTGTTTTACTCTCAGTGTACAGGGCTTTCACTATGTTCATTCGCCCAAGTGGTCTTTTTCGGAAAATACTAAAATCAGTACGACGAGTGGAGGGTGTGTCAGTTTCGGTCAGATTTCAAAAAGGGGGAGTTCTAAGAGTCTGGACAGTCTTCGGAAGGTGTTTATGGCCCCTTTTGTCAGGGTCACTGGCGGGCGGTAATTAGGGTACACGTTGCAGGTTCGTTTAGATCCTGCATTATTATTGGAAAGGATATGGATCACACGTTTCGCTGTGCCTGCTGCACTCCCTTCACCCATCGACAACTTCTACGTGAGGGAGGGAGGGAGAGAGAGAGAGAGAGAGAGAGAGAGAGAGAGAGAGAGAGAGAGACAGACAGACAGACAGAGACAGACAGACAGACAGACAGAGACAGTGACAGATACAGAGAGAGTTGAGAGAGAGAGAGAGACAGACAGAGACAGTGACAGATACAGAGAGAGAGAGGGAGACAGACAGACAGACAGACAGAGAGACAGAGAGAGAGAGGTGATTACATGAGGCAGACTGAGAAAGATGCTGATCTAGTTAGTTCACTTCTTTGGTCTTTTGTTATGTTTATTTATCTTGTAATTTACTTATTTATTTGCGTATGTATTCATTCGCTTTATTCTTTCTTTTTATATTGTTTTCATTTATTAACTTCCTCTTCATCCTTTTTCCTTATTTATATGTCTCATAAGGGGGGGGGGGGGAAAAAAAAAAAGTCCACAAATCTTCAAAGCCGCCATCCAGTCGGCTCCATAGCGGAAGCGCCAAGCATACAGAGTGCTTCCTAAGGGGCGGTAATGCCCAGATACACACAGCAGATTGTCGGTACTTGAGGCGAAAATTGGCCCCACAACACGTCGAGCTTGCCACACAGACACTGTGTCGTTGAAAGAAACCGCAGAGTGGGATTTTGTTGTTGTTGTTGTTGTTGTTGTTGTTGTCTTGTTTTGTGTCTTCTTCGCTGGGCCTCTTTATTAAAGACACTTTTTGTTTCTTTTGTCTTTTACACTGGGCCTTTATATACACTTTTTGTTTCATTTGTGCCTTCTGCGTTGGACTTTTATTATATATGTTTTGTTTTTTGTTTCCCTTCTTTGACGGGCGCAATAGCCGAGTGGTTAAAGCGTTGGACTTTCAATCTGAGGGTCCCGGGTTCGAATCTCGGTGACGGCGCCTGGTGGGTAAAGGGTGGAGGTTTTTCCGATCTCCCAGGTCAACATGTGTGCAGACCTGCTAGTGCCTGAACCCCCTTCGTGTGTACACGCAAGCAAAAGAATCAAATACGCACGTTAAAGATCCTGTAATCCATGTCAGCGTTCGGTGGGTTATGGGTACAAGTACATACCCAGCATGTACACCCGCGAAAGGGAGTATGGCTGCCTACATGGCGGGGTAAGAACGGTCATACACGTAAAAGCCCACTCGTGTATATACGAGTGAACGTGGGAGTTGCAGCCCACGAACGCAGAAGAAGAAGAAGAGTTGACCTTCTTTACGCTGGGCTTTTACAAAGAAAGATTGAGGCGACTGAAAACAAGTTGAGGAAGGGTCGGAAGGTGTTAAAATTCGGATGGAATGAATGTTGAAAACAAGCCAAATCAAACAAATACGTAAGCCAGCGTGTTAGTGAGCAAGTGTGTATGTACGCATAAATAAGTAGGTAGGATGTTATTTAGATATGAGTAGGTAAATCTTGAAACACGTACAACCCAGTATCACCTGTGTAATCTTTTCAGTAATCTATACAGTTTTTTTTTAAGGACTTGGCGTGTATCAACTTTTAGGGGGAACAAAACTGATGCACAACAGCCCAAGCCAATAAAACATGTTGAGTCCATAGGGTTGTGCATCAAATAAAACATGTTGAGTCCATAGGGTTGTGCATCAAATAAAACATGTTGAGTCCATAGGGTTGTGCATCAAATAAAACATGTTGAGTCCATAGGGTTGTGCATCAAATAAAACATGTTGAGTCCATAGGGTTGTGCATCAAATAAAACATGTTGAGTCCATAGGGTTGTGCATCAAATAAAACATGTTGAGTCCATAGGGTTGTGCATCAAGTAAAACATGTTGAGTCCATAGGGTTGTGCATCAAATAAAACATGTTGAGTCCATAGGGTTGTGCATCAAATAAAACATGTTGAGTCCATAGGGTTGTGCATCAAATAAAACATGTTGAGTCCATAGGACTGTGCATCAAATAAAACATGTTGAGTCCATAGGATTGTGCATCAAATAAAACATGTCGAGTCCATAGGGTTGTGCATCAAATAAAACGTGTTGAGTCCATAGGGTTGTGCATCAAATAAAACATGTTCAGTCCATAGGACTGTGCATCAAATAAAACATCTTGAGTGCATAGGGTTGTGCATCAAATAAAACATGTTGAGTCCATAGGGTTGTGCATCAAATAAAACATGTTGAGTCCATAGGGTTGTGCATCAAATAAAACATGTTGAGTCCATAGGGTTGTGCATCAAGTAAAACATGTTGAGTCCATAGGGTTGTGCATCAAATAAAACATGTTGAGTCCATAGGGTTGTGCATCAAATAAAACATGTTGAGTCCATAGGGTTGTGCATCAAATAAAACATGTTGAGTCCATAGGATTGTGCATCAAATAAAACATGTTGAGTCCATAGGATTGTGCATCAAATAAAACATGTCGAGTCCATAGGGTTGTGCATCAAATAAAACGTGTTGAGTCCATAGGGTTGTGCATCAAATAAAACATGTTCAGTCCATAGGACTGTGCATCAAATAAAACATCTTGAGTGCATAGGGTTGTGCATCAAATAAAACATGTTGAGTCCATAGGGTTGTGCATCAAATAAAACATGTTGAGTCCATAGGGTTGTGCATCAAATAAAACATGTTGAGTCCATAGGGTTGTGCATCAAATAAAACATGTTGAGTCCATAGGGTTGTGCTTCAAATAAAACATGTTGAGTCCATAGGATTGTGCATCAAATAAAACATGTTGAGTCCATAGGATTGTGCATCAAATAAAACATGTTGAGTCCATAGGATTGTGCATCAAATAAAACATGTTGAGTCCATAGGGTTATGCATCAAATAAAACATGTTGAGTCCATAGGATTGTGCATCAAATAAAACATGTTGAGTCCATAGGGTTATGCATCAAATAAAACATGTTGAGTCCATAGGGTTGTGCTTCAAATAAAACATGTTGAGTCCATAGGATTGTGCATCAAATAAAACATGTTGAGTCCATAGGGTTGTGCATCAAATAAAACATGTTGAGTCCATAGGATTGTGCATCAAATAAAACATGTTGAGTCCATAGGGTTGTGCATCAAATAAAACATGTTGAGTCCATAGGACTGTGCATCAAATAAAACATGTTGAGTCCATAGGGTTGTGCATCAAATAAAACATGTTGAGTCCATAGGGTTGTGCATCAAGTAAAACATGCTGAGTCCATAGGGTTGTGCATCAGTAAAGTCCAGGAGAACGCAAAGACCAGGAATTTGTACTCACCACTTCATTACTTCTCTCTCTCTCTCTCTCTTTCTCACTCTTTCTCACTCTCTCTCTCTCACTCTCTCTTACTCTCTCTCACTCTCTCATATTATTACTATTGATGCATGTTGTTATTTGTATTATGAACCCCCATGTCATTAGGGCTGTAAAGCTATTGACATTAACTCTTTCCATACGAACGGCGAAAGAGACGACGTCAACAGCGTTTCACCCCAATTACCATCATCAAAATATTGCAAGCGGAAGGATCTTATACTGAAGAGGTGAATGTTGACAAAGAATACCACAATTCTGACGACGGAAGCTAAAGGTTGGGTCATTCAGACTCCCACTGGACATCCGAGGGGTCTGTGTAGAGGAGAAGAGAGGACTGGCCGTACTGAGTGAGTTAAAGTATTCAGTGTTCAGTGTTTTCTCACTCTCTCACTCTCTCTCTCTTACTCTCTCACTCTCATTCTCTCTCTCCCTCTCTCATTCCCACTCTCTCTTTCACTCACCCTCTCCCTCACTCTCTCACTCTGTCTCTCTCTCTTTCTCTCTCACTCTCTCTCTCTCACTCTCTCTCTCCCTCTCTCTCTCTCCCTCACTCTCTCACTCTCACTCTCTCTCTCTCACTCTCTCTCACACACACTCTCTCTGACTCTCTCTCTCTATATATCTCTCAGAATATTATATGCAGCCCCTGTCCAGACTGTATTTGCTTATGTCATCCACTAAGGAACACGTTAACAAACAGCTAGCAATTTACTTGTATAAAGCCTTAAAGATTAGAAATACAATATGCAGTTGAGTGTGTGCTATTTATCCTCCATTTTTGTTATTCTTCTTCTTCTTCTGCGTTCACTCGTATGCACACGAATGGGCTTTTACGTGTATGACCGTTTTTACCCCGCCATGTAGGCAGCCATACTCCGCTTTCGGGGGTGTGCATGCTGGGTATGTTCTTGTTTCCACAACCCACCGAACGCTGACATGGATTACAGGATCTTTAACGTGCGTATTTGATCTTCTGCTTGCATATACACACGAAGGGGGTTCAGGCACTAGCAGGTCTGCACATATGTTGACCTGGGAGATCGTAAAAATCTCCACCCTTTACCCACCAGGCACCGTCACCGTGATTCGAACCCGGGACCCTCAGATTGACAGTCCAACGCTTTAACCACTCGGCGCCCGTCATTTGTTATTCAATGAGAATAAGACTAAATGCAGATAATGATTGTCTTTCTCATTTTCAGGTCACAACTGTGTGTGTTTACATATCTGAAAATATTGCATCTGTAATGTTTGTTTACACCACCCCTTCATGAGGGTTCATGGCCTATATTGAATAAAACATCCCTCTCTCTCTCTCTCTCCGTGTGTGTGTGTGTGTGTGTGTGTGTGTGTGTGTGTGTGTGTGTGTGTGTGTGTGTGTCTGTTTGTCCGTCTGTACTGGTGCCAGTGGCATTTAGATTCGCTGAGAGTCAACATCTGCCAGAAATAGTCCTTGATGAAATCTTCACGTGATTCCATAAAATTGCGTTGGTTCATTTTCCCTAAATGTTCGTTTAATCGTTTTCCTTAAAATTAATACGCATTTCCAACACGGAAAATACTTGAACTGTCTTCCATCAACTAACTTTCTCTGCATTTCTCGCTATTAGCTCTTTTTTTTTTTTTTTCTCTCCACCCACTGTAATATCTTCAAACCCAACGCAGTTGAAAGCACCTCCGCTTAAATATCAATAACGAGCCAATCATTTTTCATGTCCCCTCTTGTGCTTTTATTTTCAGTGGCAGTCATTCTCATTAAAGAGGTCATTTTGGGAACATGGTAATTGTTTTCACATTCTCCGTCATATGATGCTTGACGCACTCTTCATGTATTTTCTATTGCCTCCCA
>NC_134883.1:49034400-49039400 GCF_041734735.1 Babylonia areolata
AAACAAAACAATACAATACAATACAATAGCAACTCCAAGTCTGTTTGACTGCTTGTTTTCACATCCAGTGAGTTTAATTAAAAGCTGTGTTTTGAACTGCCACGGTACTTGACGTGCTAATGTCATTGCCTCTTGTCCAAATTAAAAAGAATAGATTTGCTTCACACCCCCACTGACACAGATCGAAGGCCAATCGATGCAGCATTCAGTGGATCAGTCTGTTTCTTGTCTGTGTCTCTGATTCAGACGTCTTCAGGTGTGTATGTTCGTCTGAACTTCGCGATTTGTTTTGTCTGGCTGGTCGCTGTATTGGGGGTCTGATTGTCTGATCATACACCGTCATCCTGAGTGTCTCTTTCTCTGACCTAACCAAATTCATCCCGCAGAAAGGCTGAGACCTTTTTTTTTTTCCCTGGGACCTGAAAGATTGGACCCAGTTACACGAAGACTGTGTAAATAGGAAATCCGAACAGGGCCCATTCACATGAACACAGTGTCAACAGGAAATCCCAACATGACCCAATCACATGTACACAGTGTGAACAGGGAATACCAACATGACCCATATCACGTGAACAACTCTATAAACAGGGAATACCAACACGACCCAAATCACATGAACAACTCTATAAACAGGGAATACCAACATGACCCAAATCACGTGAACAACACTATAAACAGGGAATACCAACATGACCTAAATCACATGAACAACACTATAAACAGGGAATACCGACATGACCTAAATCACATGAACAACAATATAAACAGGGAATTCCAACATGACCCAAATCACATGAACACAGCGTCAACAATGGGAAGCACCAACATGACCCAAATCACATGAACACAATGTCAACAGGGGACAACACCAACATGACCCAAATCACATGAACACAGCGTCAACAATGGGAAGCACCAACATGACCCAAATCACATGAACACAATGTCAACAATGGGAAGCACCAACATGACCCAAATCACATGAACACAATGTCAACAGGGGAAAACACCAACATGACCCAAATCACATGAACACAATGTCAACAATGGGAAACACCAACATGACCCAAATCACATGAACACAGTGTCAACAGGGGAAACACCAACATGACCCAAATCACATGAACACAATGTCAACAGGGGGAAACACCAACATGACCCAAATCACATGAACACAATGTCAACAATGGGAAACACCAACATGACCCAAATCACATGAACACAATGTCAACAGGGGAAACACCAACATGACCCAAATCACATGAACACAGTGTCAACAGGGGGAAACACCAACATGACCCAAATCACATGAACACAGTGTCAACAATGGGAAACACCAACATGACCCAAATCACATGAACACAGCGTCAACAATGGGAAACACCAACATGACCCAAATCACATGAACACAGTGTCAACAATGGGAAACACCAACATGACCCAAATCACATGAACACAATGTCAACAATGGGAAACACCAACATGACCCAAATCACATGAACACAGTGTCAACAGGGAAAACACCAACATGACCCAAATCACATGAACACAATGTCAACAGGGGAAACACCAACATGACCCAAATCACATGAACACAATGTCAACAGGGGAAAACACCAACATGACCCAAATCACATGAACACAGTGTGAACAGGGGAAAACACCAACATGACCCAAATCACATGAACACAGTGTCAACAATGGGAAGCACCAACATGACCCAAATCACATGAACACAATGTCAACAGGGGAAACACCAACATGACCCAAATCACATGAACACAATGTCAACAGGGGAAACACCAACATGACCCAAATCACATGAACACAGTGTCAACAGGGGGAAACACCAACATGACCCAAATCACATGAACACAGCGTCAACAATGGGAAGCACCAACATGACCCAAATCACATGAACACAATGTCAACAGGGGACAACACCAACATGACCCAAATCACATGAACACAGTGTCAACATGGGAAACACCAACATGACCCAAATCACATGAACACAATGTCAACAGGGGAAACACCAACATGACCCAAATCACATGAACACAGTGTCAACAATGGGAAACACCAACATGACCCAATGGCCTGAACGACACGGGTGGAATCTCAGTCTGAGCCACTCACCACGTAACACGCGACGCACACAGCAACAAAGTGAGATTCCAGCCTGAGAGAAAAAAATCGGGCAGCCAAAGACAACAATGGCAAAAGCTTGATACCGTGTAACAGAGAGACAGAACGCCCCCCCCCCCCCCCCCCCCCCCCGCCCCCAAACAGAAAGGTGGGGGAGGGTCAGACTACATAGTACTAACATCTTCCTTCCTCCATCTCTCTCTGTCTCTCACTGTATGTCTGTCTCACTATGTCCCCTCTGTATCTGTCTCTCTAGCTCTATCTCTGTATCTATGCCTCTCTCCTTTTCTGTCTCTCTCTCCCTCTCTCTCTCTCTGTCTCTCTCTCTCTCTCTCTCTCCCTCGTATTTTGTTTACTCTGGGGTTCAAATAAAATCTTTAGTGAGTTATGACAGTTGAATTGCATGCCATTCAGTATGTTCCTTTTCTGCGGCGCTTAGGAAGAGAAATGTGTATTATAATTTGGATATAGTAGGACATAATTCATGATCAGTGAAAATCATTGATAACTTCTGCACCTTGCCTGTTTCAGTTCCTCCGTATGCGGATTGCGTCTGAAGGCTGATGTATATTACACCATTTCTGAATTCTGTGTTCTGTGTTCTGAGTTCTATGTTCTCTCTCTCTGTCTCTGTCTCTGTCTCTCTCTGTCTCTCTGTCTCTCTCTCTCTCTCTCTCTCAAAATGAAGATATGACACTTTCACTTGCAAAATATGTATTTGAGGCAATAAATATACGGAAAACTCCATCATCGGTCCAAATACTCATTAATCAATTAAAAATTAGTACGGGTTTTATGAGGAAAAAAAGCATAGATAAAAAGGAAGGGCTACATTTGGATGGTCAATCTCGACATTGTAATTATATAATGTGTTCGTATTGATACGATGGGTTTTGATGTTGAGGCATAAATAATTAATTAATTATCTACATGTTCTTTAGTATTTGTTTGTATTGATATGATGTGTATTGATGTTACATGCGTAAATATTTTTTTTATATGAATTATATGTTCTTTGTTTTCTGTGTACTGTCCAAACCTTGGAGACGAACGACTGAAAAAAAAAAAGGCACCCACTATGTCACTAGAGCTTTTCAGGTAATGACACTAAACATTTCAGTGTTCAGTGTTCAGTGTTCTCTCTCTCTCTCTCTCTCTCTTTGCGCCCCCTGCTCTTTCCTTCACGTTCAAATCTTCACTTGACGAGTGTATTTTCATATCTTATGAAGGATGAGTACGAACGTCGTTCTGTTGACTGCATCGGTTTTTTTTCTTTCTTTTTTTCTTTCTTTCTTTTCTTTTTTTAAAATTTTTTTATATTTTAATTTGGCTCCTCGAGGGCAAGGACAGCGTGTAGAAAAGGCTGAACAGGTCAGGCTTATGTTTAAACCCCCTTAAATAAAGATTTTTGTCTCGTCTCGTCTCGTCTCGTCTCGCCTTGTCTCGTTTCGTCTTGTCTCGTCTCGTCTTGTCTCGTCTCGTCTCGTCTTGTCTTGTCTCGCCTTGTCTCGTCTTGTCTCGTTTCGTCTTGTCTTGTCTCGTCTTGTCTCGTTTCGTCTTGTCTTGTCTTGTCTCGTCTTGTCTCGCCTTGTCTCGCCTGGTCTCGTCTTGTCTTGTCTTGTCTTGTCTCGTCTCGTCTTGTCTTGTCTTGTCTCGTTTCGTCTTGTCTTGTCTTGTCTTGTCTCGTCTCGTCTCGTCTCGCCTTGTCTCGTCTGGTCTCGCCTGGTCTCGCCTGGTCTTGTCTTGTCTTGTCTCGCCTTGTCTTGTCTCGCCTTGTCTCGCCTTGTCTCGCCTTGTCTTGTCTTGTCTTGTTTTGTCTTGTCTTGTCTCGTCGTGTCGCGTCGTGTCGTGTCGTATCGTGTCGTGTCGTGTGTCTTGTCGCGTCCCGTCTCGTCTTGTCTCGTCTTGACTTGTCTTGTCTTGTCGCGTCGCGTCGCGTCCCGTCTTGTCTTGTCTTGTCTTGTGTCGTATCGTGTCGTGTGTCTTGTCTTGTCTTGTCTTGTCTTGTGTCGTGTGTCTTGTCTTGTCTTGTCTTGTGTCGTGTCGTGTCGTGTGTCTTGTCTTGTCTTGTCTTGTCTTGTCGTGTGTCTTGTCTTGTCTTGTCTTGTGTCGTGTGTCTTGTCGTGTGTCTTGTCTTGTCGTGTGTCTTGTCTCGTCTTGTGTCGTATCGTGTGTCTTGTCTTGTCTTGTCTTGTGTCGTGTCTTGTCTTGTCGTGTGTCTTGTCTTGTCTTGTCTCGTGTCGTGTGTCTTGTCTTGTCTTGTCTTGTCTTGTGTCGTGTCGTGTCGTGTCGTGTGTCTTGTCTTGTCTTGTCTTGTGTCGTGTCGTGTCGTGTGTCTTGTCTTGTCTTGTGTCTTGTCTTGTGTCTTGTCTTGTGTCTTGTCGCGTCCCGTCCCGTCCCGTTTTGTCATGTGTTTAGGGGAAGAGAAGTATGGCGAACGAAACGGCTGAATTGTGCGACAGTTGTGTCCGACTATGTTCATCAAAAAAAAACAAAAACAGCAGAGGACGTAACTGCTGACCCGGCATTTCTGTATGAACATTGTGAGGAGTGTCTCTTGCCCAGGTTGCATCCCCCCACTCTCTCGGCCAAGGCGGCTTTGGCTGGGGACAGTCGGCGTTGGGATGGTCCCCCAAAAGGCAACTGACCAAGCCCCCCCCCCCCCGCCCCCCCCAAGGCTGCAGCACTAAGAGCCAGTGCAGTCATGCCTCCTAGTTTTAGGGCCATGGTCCTTTACCAACAAAAAAAGACTAAGCTGCAAATGACTTCCCACTACAGGGGAGGGGGGGGGGGGGGGGGGGGGGGGGGGGAGAAAGCATTGATCATAACAGGGCTCACTTCGCTGATGG
>NC_134883.1:49049400-49054400 GCF_041734735.1 Babylonia areolata
AACAGTCAAGAACTTGACGCTTGAGTCAAACCATCAACACCAGGAAACAGTCAACAACATGACCCATGAGTCAAATTATCAACATCAGGAAACAGTCAACAACTTGACGCATGAGTCAAACCATCAACACCAGGAAACAGTCAACAACTTGACGCATGAGCCAAATCATCAACATCAGGAAACAGTCAACAACTTGACGCATGAGCCAGATCATCAACATCAGGAAACAGTCAACAACTTGACGCTTGAGTCAAACCATCAACACCACGAAACAGTCAACAACTTGACGCATGAGTCAAACCATCAACACCATGAAACAGTCAACAACTTGACGCATGAGTCAAACCATCAACATCGGGAATAAGTCAACAACTTGACGCATGAGTCAAATCATCAAATCAGGAAACAGTCAACAACTTGACGCATGAGTCAAATCATCAACATCAGGAAACAGTCAACAACTTGACGCATGAGTCAAACCATCAACATCAGGAAACAGTCAACAACTTGACGCATGAGTCAAATCATCAACATCAGGAAACAGTCAACAACATGACGCACGAGTCAAACCATCAAATCAGGAAACAGTCAACAACATGACGCATGAGTCAAACCATCAACACCATGAAACAGTCAACAACTTGACGCATGAGTCAAACCATCAACATCGGGAATAAGTCAACAACTTGACGCATGAGTCAAATCATCAAATCAGGAAACAGTCAACAACTTGACGCATGAGTCAAATCATCAACATCAGGAAACAGTCAACAACTTGACGCATGAGTCAAATCATCAACATCAGGAAACAGTCAACAACATGACGCATGAGTCAAATCATCAACATCAGGAAACAGTCAAGAACTTGACGCATGAGTCAAATCATCAACATCAGGAAACAGTCAAGAACTTGACGCATGAGTCAAATCATCAAAATCAGGAAACAGTCAACAACATGACGCATGAGTCAAACTATCAACATTAGGAAACAGTCAACAACTTGACGCTTGAGTCAAACCATCAATATCAGGAAAAAGTCAACAACATGACGCATGAGTCAAACTATCAACATTAGGAAACAGTCAACAACTTGACGCTTGAATCAAACCATCCACATCAGGAAAAAGTCAACAATATCAGCCGTGAGTCAAACCACGCTTGCGCATTTGATATTGTGTTTGCGTGTACACACGAAGTGGGGGTGGGGGGTGGGGGGGGGTGGAGGTGGGGGGGGGGGGGGGGGATTCAGGCACAAGCAGGTCTGCAAAAATTGTTTGACTTGGGAGATCGGAAAAATCGCCAACCGCTTTTTCCCAACCTGTCGCCGTTACCGCCGAGATTCGAACCCGGGACTCTCAGACTGAACGTCCAACGCTTGCCATTGGGCCAGTCAGTCAACGTACGGCAAGCATCACCCACCCATGAGACTCAACGTGTACGTCGTCATTGTGAAGACCGGCCAGTCAGTATTGGAAACGAAGCTGTCTGGCTGGCTGGCTGGCAGAGTGGTTGCGCTGCTATGTCGGGCACTGTGCAAGCTCGCTATGTACACGTATCACGTGCTGAATTTTGCAGCTTGCGGCGCCTTGTGTAAGTAAACCCCCCCCCCCCCTCCCTACCAACTCCCCTTTTTCTTCTCGTGGGGGCAATGCCAGTGGGGATGGGGGGGCGGGGAGTGGAGTGGGGAGGTGGGGGGGGGGAGTGGTGAGGGGTCGTTTTCGCTTTCTGCGATTCTCGTTTAGTGGGTGGTGGTGATGAATTAATCATCACTGACTGCTATCGGGTAAAAGGACGAAAGTGGAATACATTCATCACCCCTCACTCCACTGGAGCTCTGTGTGTGTGTGTGTGTGTGTGTGTGTGTGTGTGTGTGCGGGTTTCGGGGGCGGGGGAGGGGGTCTGTGGGGGTGGGTCTAGCTGTTAACAAAACGCATCATCACGATTCCAACTGGGAAGCTGTGGTGATTCCATTCCCTGTCCTTTCCTATCGGGGGAGGGGGGGGGGGGGGGGAGAAGGCTTCCTCGGGAGAATCTGGCTGTGCAGGCCTGTCTGTCTGTTAACAATGCAGTTAGTCACAGCTAACAAAGAATGGTGGTGGAGATTGATTCATCAGCCAGGATTGCTGCGAGACACACTGAGCCAAAGCCGAGAACACACTGATACGCGCACGTTATCAGAGTGGCTTGTGTGTTGCTGGAACGGCTAGTTCCAGTCCAAATCAAACAAACAAACAAAAAATGCACGAAAGAAGCCGAGTGGTTAAAGCGTTGGACTTTCAATCTGAGAGGTCCCGGGTTCGAATCTCGGTAACGGCGCCTGGTGGATAAAGGGTGGAGATTTTTCCGATCTCCCAGTTCAACATATTTGCAGACCTGCTGGTGCCTGAACCCCCTTCGTGTGTATACGGCAGATCAAATACGCACGTTAATCCATGTAATCCAGCGTCAGCGTTCGGTGGGTTATGGAAACAAAAATATAGCCAACATGCGCACCCCCGAAACGGAGTATGGCTGCCTAAATTGCGGGGTAGATAAGCTTAAACGGTCATACACGTAAAGTGTTACATGTCTGTCTGAGTGTGTATGTGCGCGTGCCTGAAAACTGATTAAATGACACGGGAAACGAATGATGAGCGCCCAGTGGCAGCCGTCAGTCGGCTCTACCCAGGTAGGCAGCCTGTTGTGCAAATGACCTCGTGTTTGTAAAGCGCTTAGAGCTTGGTCTCCGACCGAGGGTAGGTACTATACAGGTATCCATATCACCATATCGTCATCATCAAATAAGATCCCTTTGGTCTTTTGGAATGACTGTCCTCGAGTCTCTTTGACATGCCTGTCTATCCGTTAATCTCTGTCTGTCTGTCTGTCTGTGTCTCTGTCTGTCTGTCTGTCTGTCTGTCTGTCTGTCTCTGTCTCTGTCTGCCTGTCTGTCTGGCTGTCTGTCTCTCCAATGTAGTCTTTATAATGGCTGCCTGTCTTGAGTCTGTCTTATCTCTGGCCCTGTCTCTGTCTCTCTCTCTCTCTCTCTCTTTGTTTCTCTGATCCTGAATATTTGCTATTGATCATTTTCACATGGCAGTAAGAAAATTCAGAAACTGAAACATTTCCATTTTGAAAGAAGAAGAAGAATTAAGGTGATTTTTCATGAAGTTGTGGAAAAGCTAGGTAGCTGGCTGGATGACAGTTGTGTGACTGAGTGAGTGACTGAGTGAGTGACTGAGTGACTGGCTGAGTGAGTGAGTGACTGGCTGAGTGAGTGACTGGCTGAGTGAGTGAGTGACTGGCTGAGTGAGTGAGTGACTGGCTGAGTGAGTGACTGGCTGAGTGAGTGAGTGACTGGCTGAGTGAGTGACTGGCTGAGTGAGTGAGTGACTGGCTGAGTGAGTGAGTGACTGGCTGAGTGAGTGACTGGCTGAGTGAGTGAGTGACTGGCTGAGTGAGTGACTGGCTGAGTGAGTGAGTGACTGACTGAGTGAGTGACTGGCTGAGTGAGTGACTGGCTGAGTGAGTGAGTGACTGACTGAGTGAGTGACTGACTGAGTGAGTGACTGGCTGAGTGAGTGAGTGACTGAGTGAGTGAGTGACTGACTGAGTGAGTGACTGACTGAGTGAGTGAGTGGCTGACTGAGTGAGTGAGTGGCTGACTGAGTGAGTGACTGGCTGAGTGAGTGACTGGCTGAGTGAGTGAGTGACTGACTGAGTGAGTGACTGACTGAGTGAGTGACTGGCTGAGTGAGTGAGTGACTGAGTGAGTGAGTGACTGAGTGAGTGAGTGAGTGGCTGACTGAGTGAGTGAGTGGCTGACTGAGTGAGTGACTGGCTGAGTGAGTGACTGGCTGAGTGAGTGAGTGACTGACTGAGTGAGTGACTGACTGAGTGAGTGACTGGCTGAGTGAGTGAGTGGCTGAGTGAGTGAGTGGCTGACTGAGTGAGTGACTGGCTGAGTGAGTGACTGGCTGAGTGAGTGACTGAGTGCCTGAGTGACTGAGTGACTGACTGACTGACTGACTGAGTAAGTGACTGACTGACTGACCGCTGCTAGTCAGCACTGATCAGTGGCAACATTATTATTATTTTTCTTTCTCCTCTTTATTTCTCTTTTTCGTATGCATGCGCGCGAAAGCTGGGCGTGAAAGAGTTTTGTTTTGTTTTGGCACAGGATTATGCGCTGCCTTAACTCATTGAACCATAGATTAAAAATAAGTTGTTGTTTTTTCCAGTGAATTCCATTATGATAATACATTTCTGGTAAGGGCACAATTTTTTTTAAGTAGTGACAAATGTTTCCATGGTCATCATAGTTTTACATCTGCACAAAGCTTTTATCTGATACATTAACACACTGATTAATAGCAGTCGTTTTCTTACTTTAGTTTCAAAAACGAAACATGCTTACTTCTGTTTTTGCATGGAAGTTGCAATGTAGTATATATTTACAGTGACGAGCAGAATTCTGACAAGTAGTGGCAATTCAATCTGAAAGTACTACGGGAAATATTTTATTTAATGGAACTCACTCAACTAGCAAAGTGAGCACTGTATTATCAATGGTTTCTCCACTGAAATGGGAAGTCATTTACAGCTTAGTTGTTTTTTTTTTGTGAAGGACATGCCTCTCAAACTAGGAGGCAAAGTTGCACTGGCTCTTAGTGCTGCAGCCTTGGGGGCTAGTTGGCTTGTGGGAACCATCCCAACGCCGACTGTCCTAAAACCCTCTTGGACGAGAGAGTGGGGATGTAACTTGGACAAGACACTCTCCACTGTAATCAGATTCTAGCCCAGATAGTATGGAGAACAGTTACCCTCTTTGCTGCTCTGATGGGCATAGTCGAACATGACTGTTGTGACTATCATGCATACTGGAGGGGTATCGAAACTGAGGTCACCATGAGAGCAGGGCATGAAAGGCCACAGACTTTGAGACTATTTTGTTTATATTGATGACGATGAAGGAGGAGGAGGATGACGATGATGATGACGATGTTGCTATGGAGGTCCAT
>NC_134883.1:49059400-49074400 GCF_041734735.1 Babylonia areolata
TGTCCACTTCGGGCGGGATGAGGATGGCCTCGGACAGTCCTGGCTCCTTCAGGTAGGGCGTCACCTGGCCCTCGTTGATGATGGAGATGGTCATCGGCATACCTGTGCACACAGCACCACACCTGTCCATTCCGGCAACAACAACAACAACAGTAACAATAAGAAGAAGAAGGAGGAGGAGAAGAAGAAAAAGAATTTTACCACCACCACCACCACCACGACAACAACAACTGTTGCTGATGCTGCTACTACTACGACTACGACGATGACGACGACGGCGCCGACGACAACTGCTGCTACGACTATTACTAACAATGATGATGATGATGACGACGATGACGATGACCATGACCATGATGATGATAATGGTAATGACAATAATAATGATAATGATAATAATAACAACAGTAATAATGATGATGATGATGGTGACGACGATGGAGTGGATGACAGACATACAGAATCAAGCAAAACAACAACAACAACAACAACGACGACGACGACGATGATGATGATGATAATTATCATTATTATTATTGTTAATATTATTATCATTATTTACATAGCGCTGAATCATGTGCAGAGACAAATCACGGCGCTCACACACCAGTCATTCACACACATTTATTGCTCTAAATCAGGGGAATTTAGAGACAAGACGCACACGCTAAAAAAAAAAAAATTAAAAAAAAAATGTATGTATATATATATATATATATATATATATATATATATATATATATATATATATATATATATATATATATATAAGCAGCCAGGGAGTAGCGGAAAGAGGAAGCTTAGGTTTTCAACACCAGGCTTGGAAAGAGCTGAGTGCAGAGACTTGACGAAGCGATAGCAGCAGCTCATTCCGAGTGCAAGGTCCAGAGACAACACAGAAAGAACGGCGACGGGCTATGAAGTGTTTGAATGTGGGTGTGTGGAAACAGGATCCTGGGTTCTGAGCTGATCGCAGAGAGCGGGCGAGACCATGAACAGACGTCCAGAGTGTCGGAAACCTTTTGCTGATACATGTTTAATTAGGTGTTGCTGGCGTGGTTCAATTGTTAAAGTTTGATTAAGCGGAGGTTCTGTCAATGTAAAGAAATCAGGGCTGTGATCAGGTGACAAAGTGTGTATAGACTTTTTTTTTTTGGGGGGGGGGGTTATTGACACATATACAGCGCAGTTGTACTGACAGAGGAAGACAAGAGAAGGAAGATATACCACTGACAGAGGAAGACATACCACTGACAGAGGAAGACAGAAGGAAGACATACCACTGACAGAGGAAGACAAGAGAAGGAAGACATACCACTGACAGAGGAAGACAAGAGAAGGAAGACATACCACTGACAGAGGAAGACGGGAGAAGGAAGATATACCACTGACAGAGGAAGACATACCACTGACAGAGGAAGACAGAAGGAAGACATACCACTGACAGAGGAAGACATACTACTGACAGAGGAAGACAAGAGAAGGAAGACATACCACTGACAGAGGAAGACAAGAGAAGGAAGACATACCACTGACAGAGGAAGACAAGAGAAGGAAGACATACCACTGACAGAGGAAGACAGGAGAAGGAAGACATACCGCTGACAGAGGAAGACAGGAGAAGGAAGACATACCACTGACAGAGGAAGACAAGAGAAGGAAGACATACTACTGACAGAGGAAGACAAGAGAAGGAAGACATACCACTGACAGAGGAAGACAAGAGAAGGAAGACATACTACTGACAGAGGAAGACAAGAGAAGGAAGACATACCACTGACAGAGGAAGACATGGGGAGATGAAGAGACAGGCTAATACACAGACAGACAGAGGAAGTCAAGAGAAGGAAGACAAGGGACCACAGAGGAAGACAGAGAAGGAAGACATACAACTGAGTTGTACATTTAAAGACCCTCGAAAACAGAGTATGGCGGCCTACACTGAAGGGGTAAAAACAGACGCACATGTAAAGACCCCTGAAAATGGAGTATGGCTACAAATACCTTTGCGTAAAAACAGTTGCACATGTAAAGACCCCTGAAAACATAGTATGGCTGCCCACACGCTGGGGTAGAAACAGTTGTACATGTATGTAGAGTGGGAGGGGGGGAGAGTGTGAGTGGGGGTGTGGTAGGGAGGGGATTTTGAAAAAGAGTGGTCATGAATGTTTTATGTAACATGTAATGTTTTTCTTTCTTTCATGTAAAGCGCCCTGAGCTCTTAGAGAGAAAGGGCGCTATGTAAATGTACATTATTATTATTATTATTATTATTATCTTCAGTCAGAAAGCACTTTACAAATACAGGGTCTTTTGCGCAACAGGCTGCCTACCTTGGTAGAGTCGACAGAAGTTGCCTTTAGGTGCTCGTCATTCGTTTCCTGTGTCATTTAATCAGGGTTCAGTCAATCGCACGCATACGTATGTAGACCGGAGTACATTTTACCACAACATTTTTTTTTTTTTACCAGGAGACTACTCACTTCTTGCTGTGGGCTATTTTACGTGCGCTAAGTACATACAGCACAAGGGACCTCGGTTCATTGTTTCATCTGAACGGACTAGCGTCCAGACCACCACTCAATATCTTGTGGAAGCGGGAGAGGGGATTGAGGCGAGTGTGAATGTAAGTCTCCCCTGCGTTCAGAGCACCACAGGGTGGCTTCCGTCAGAATGTTTCCGTGGCTCTCACGCCAAAACATTCTCCCCCTCCGTCTCTTCTTCTCCATTCCTCTTCCTCCTCCTCCTCCGCCTTCTTCTTCTTCTTCTTCTACTCCTCCACCTCCTCCTCCTCCATACCTCTTCCTCCTCCTCCGCCTTCTTCTTCTTCTTCTCCTCCACCTCCTCCTCCTCCATTCCCCTTCCTCCTCCTCCTCCGCCTTCTTCTTCTTCTCTTCCTCCTCCTCCTCTTCCATCTTATTCTTCTTTTCTTTCTCCTCCTCTATCTTTTTCTCCTCCTCCTCCTCCATCTTATCCTTCTTTTCTTCCTCCTCCTTCTACTTATTTTCCTCCTCCTTCTCCTTCTTCTTCGGAGTGGGCGAAACGGGACCGAGTCCAGCTCCAAAGAGGCCGTTCGTTGGGGGGTGACGCTGGGCACGGGATCAAACAGTAGGCAAAACGGGAAAGAGATTGGCGAATCGGTCCGGCACCCGGGAACCTCCTTCGACCTTTCCCGACATCCCCCCCGCACACTCACCAACCCCCTCCGTCCCCGATCTCCCCCCCCCCCACCCTCCTACTCTCCCACTCTTTCTCCACACGGGAGGTGTATAAGGAGCGACCGGCCCCCGCTTTGCTGTGTTTTATGAGCGAAGGGAGGTGGAAGGGAGGGGTGCGGGGGTGGGAGGAGGGGGGTGGGGGAGGGGGAGCCAGGGAGGTATGTGGGTAAGGGGGGGTATGCCGCTGTGAAGTCATAAATCGTGTTCGTCACTGACGTTTTCACGGCCACGGACCTCCCCCCCCCCCCCCCCCCACCCCACCCCCCAGTGTATTTCCCCTTGGAGCTATGAATGAACAGCCTCAGACACCGGGATAGGTTCTTGGTTTTGAAAACAAACCCATTGTAGGATCTCAAGGCCTGTCCAGCACGAAAGGTATATATATATATATATATATATATAGGTCAGGCATCTGCTCCCTCTTCTTCTTCTTCTCTTCCCACTCCTCCTTTACTCCTTATCCTCCTCCTCCTCTTCTTCTTCTCCTCCTCTCTTCTTCTTCTCCTTCTCCTCCTTCTTTTCTTCTTCTTCTCCTCTCTTCTTCTTCTCCTTCTCCTCCTCCTTTTCGTCTTCTTCTCCTCCTCCTCCTTCTTTTCTTCTTCTTCTTCTCCTCCTCTCTTCTTCTCCTCCTTCTTTTCTTCTTCTTCTTCTCCTCCTCTCTTCTTCTTCTCCTTCTCCTCCTCCTTTTCTTCTTCTTCTCCTCCTCCTCCTTCTTTTCTTCTTCTTCTTCTCCTCCTCTCTTCTTCTTCTCCTTCTTTTCTTCTTCTTCTTCTCCTCCTCTCTTCTTCTTCTCCTCTCTTCTTCTCCTCCTTCTTCTTCTTCTCCTCCTTCTTCTTCCCATTTCGTCGTCGTCGTCGTCTTCTCTTCCCACTCCTCCTCGTTATCCTCCTCTTCGTCTTCTACCCTCTTCTGTTTCTTCTCCTCTCTTCTTCGGTCTTACCTAGAAAACCGTATTCAGTCTGTCTATTCACGTGGCTTTATTCCTTCCAAAAGGCATGTCCCAAGAGGATTACCACAAGGGTCAATTCTAGGCCCTCTCTTATTTTCCTTGTATATCAATGATCTACCTTTATCTATTAAACATGCAGCATGTGAATTTATTTGCTGATGTTTATGCTAGTCACAATGTTGACTAAATGTTAACTGGTTATCATCTGAATGTCAGCATGAAACCTGTGGAAAACTGGTGTGATGCTAATGATATGGTCGTACACCCTGAAAAGACAGAATGCATGTTAATTTGTCGTACGCCTCGACCAGACCCAGCTGGAACACTTTTCTGCTGCCTCTGCCATTGCCTTGAGAGCTCGTGTCTTCTCTCTGCCAGAAATCAGCAGCTGTTTCCTGAGGCTATAGGCAGATGCGTCCCCAAACCTTCTTACACCAATCTCTATCGCGAGGACTTTGGCTTAAAAGCCAGATTCTCTCAGGCTGCTGGCTAGACTGGCATACTTCTCGGTCTTTTAGATGTGGGCTTCCTCCATTCTGCCTTCGTATGGCACAGTGAGCTCAATCAGAATCGCTTGTTTCGTTGCCTTGGAGTGGAGTAATATGTCAGGTCTCATGCCGCACTTGCTGATGATTTCCGGGTGTTTCTACGCCCCTGGAAGGTCAACTGTGTATCCCAATCTTCGGAACCATCAAGCAGCCCATAACGGACCTGTGGCATAACGGACATACCTGTGGCATAACGGACATACCTGTGGCAAAACGGACATACCTGTGGCATAACGGACATACCTGTGGAATAACGGACATACCTGTGGCATAACGGACATACCTGTGGCAAAACGGACATACCTGTGGCATAACGGACATACCTGTGGCAAAACGGACATACCTGTGGCATAACGGACATACCTGTGGCAAAACGGACATACCTGTGGCATAACGGACATACCTGTGGCATAACGGACATACCTGTAGCAAAACGGACATACCTGTGGCATAACGGACATACCTGTGGCATAACGGACATACCTGTGGCATAACGGACATACCTGTGACAAAACGGACCTGTGGCAAAACGGACATACCTGTGGCAAAACGGACATACCTGTGGCAAAACGGACCTGTGATATAACAAACCTGTGACATAACGAATCTGTGACATAACATACCTTTGGCATCGCGGTTTGGACCCCGGCACGGCAACAACTTCCGCAAAAAAAAAAAAGAAGAAAAAAAAGAAAAAAAGAAAGAAGATATTTACTTGTTTGTTTGTTACCGTCACAAGACACCCACAGTGTATTCTCTCATCTTGTACCCCCCCCCCCCCCCCACCCCACCCCCTCCCTCCCCTGGAACACTATCCATCAAACGTACTGACAGACGGTAAACAGGCCTCAACCGGCAGCTCTCCAGAGAACCTGGTTCCAACCGTCAGACCACAGGAGCGGCAGAAGTGCCGGCTGATCTATTCCCCAAGCAGGCTCTGTGACCACCACCGCTGACTGCTGTCAATAACGCCACAACCGGAAGCTGTGAATAAAGAAAGAGAAACGCGCGGCCAGACAAGGCTGTTGGTGTTGCTTGTTTACAAACGTGCCAGAAGAGAGGCGACATACCCCGCCCACCCACTCCTCCTCTTCCTCCTCTTCTTCTTCCTCCTCCTCTTCTTCTTCTTCTTCCTCCTCCGCTTCTTCTTCCTCCTCCTCTTCTTCTTCCTCCTCCGCTTCTTCTTCCTTCTCTTCTTCTTCTTCCTCCTCCTCCTCCTCTTCTTCTTCCTCCTCCTCTTCTTCTTCTTCGTCCTCCTCTTCTTCTTGCTCCTCCGCTTCTCCTACCTTCTCTTCTTCTTCTTCCTCCTCCTCCTCTTCTTCTTCCTCGTCCTCCTCTTCTTCTTCCTCGTCCTCCTCTTCTTCTTCCTCCTCCTCTCCTTCTTCTTCCTCCTCCTCTTCTTCTTCTTCCTCCTCCTCCTTCTCCTCCTTATTCTTCTCGTTCCTCCTCTTCTTCTTCTTCTTCCTCCTCCTTCTTCCTCCTCTTCTTCTTTTTCTTCCTCCTTCTTCTTCTTCCTCCTCCTCTCCTTCTTCTTCTTCCTCCTCCTCTCCTTCTTCTTCCTCCTCCTCCTCTTCTTCTTCTTCCTCCTCCTCCTCCTCCTTATTCTTCTCCTTCCTCCTCTTCTTCTTCTTCCTCCTTCTTTCCTACTCTTCTTCTTTTTCTTCCTCCTTCTTCTTCTTCCTCCTCCTCTTCTTCCTCCTCCTCCTCCTTCCTCCTCCTCCTCCTTCTTCTTCTTTTTCCTCCTCTTCTTTCCCCCCCTCCTCTTCTTTTTTTTTTCCTCCTCTTCTTCTCCTCCTCCTCCTCTTCCTCATCTTACTCTTCTTTCTTCTTCTGCTTCCTGTCCTTCTCGTCTTCCTCATTCTTCTTCTTCTGCTTGCAGCATGGAGAGACAGACACACAGGAACTTGTTTCCTGGCATGGACGGGATGCTTTCAGAGCACTCACTCTTCCGTTGTGACGTCGCTCGTCCGCTAATATAGATCTCTGAAACCCTCAGTGCTGCTGTGTGTGTAGGGGCAACGCTGCCATGGACTTTTCAACTCGTACTCCCTCCTCTCGCAGTTTTCACGTACCGTCTTCCACTGCCCTTTCACCCCCACCCCACACAGACCCTCACCCCACACACACACCTCCACCCCACCCCCCACACACACACACCCCACCCCACACACACCTCCATCCCACACACACACCTCCGCCCCACACACCCCCCCCCACACCCCCACCCCACACATACCCTCACCCCACACACACACACCCCACCCCACACACACACACACTACACACACACACCCCCCCCACACACACACCTCCACCCCACACCCCCCCCACCTCACACCCCACACCCCCACCGCCCCACACCCCCCCCCACACACCCCCACCCCACACACACCCCCACCCCACACACACACCTCCACCCCGCACACACACCCCCACCCCACACCCACACCTCCACCCACACACACACCCCCACACGCCCCCACACACATCCACCCCCCCCACACACACACCCACACGCCCCCCCACACCTCCACCCCCCCACACACACCCACACGCCCCCACACACATCCACCCCCCCACACCCCCCACACACATCCCCACCCCCCACACACACACCCACACACACCAACCCCCCACACACCTCCCCCCCCCCACACACACACCCATCTTCCCACCCCACGTGGTGGGTTTCTTTTCTTTCTGTTGTTCACGCTCCCTCCCTCTCCCCCTCCCTCTCCCCCACCCTCTCCCATTCTCACTAGAACCCCCCCCCCCCCACCCCCGCACCCCGCCCCCCACCTGCCCCCCGCACCCCTCTTCTTCTTGAGTTCAGTCTCACTTCCTGATTACAAAAGAATGAGATAAAAATGAAAACTAAAATAAAATAAAATAAAATAAAGGGCTTGGAACGACCACGGGTCTTCCGTCCCCAGGCCAGGTCCTGATTTGTCCCTGCACCGGCACCCTCCAACACCCCCTCATCTTTTCCCCCATCCCCACACCCCTTTTTCTCGGGGTGGGGAGGGGAGGGTGTGTGTGTGTGTTGGGGGGGGGGGGGATCGCGGTACTTTTTCCTCCTTTTTTTTTTATTATATTGAACATCGCGGCTCTTTTTTGGTTATTTTATTTTGATCTTTTAAAAAAAATTTTCTTTCAATTCTACAGCGTCTTCCATCATGTCCAATTCAGAGCCCCAAACATTGCCATCCCCGCCAGGCCGGTAGTGCCAGTTAGCTGGCTGATCTAGGAGGCAAGAGGGGGTTTCCTTGGTGCCGCCTGACTGCCAGAAAGAGAGAGAGAAGGGGGAGGAGAGAGAGAGAGAGAGAGAGAGAGAGAAGGGGAAGGAGCGAGAGAGAGAGAGAAGGGGGAGGAGCGAGAGAGAGAGAGAGAGAGAGAGAGAAGGGGGAGGAACGAGAGAGAGAGAGAGAGAAGGGGGAGGAGAGAGAGAGAGAGCGAGAGAGAGAGAGAGAGAGAAGGGGGAGGAACGAGAGAGAGAGAGAGAGAAGGGGGAGGAACGAGAGAGAGAGAGAGAAGGGGGAGGAGAGAGAGAGAGAGCGAGAGAGAGAGAGAGAGAGAAGGGGGAGGAGCGAGAGAGAGAGAGAGAGAGAGAAGGGGGAGGAGAGAGAGAGAGAGAGAGAAGGGGGAGGAACGAGAGAGAGAAGGGGGAGGAGAGAGAAGGGGGAGGAGCGAGAGAGAGAGAGAGAGAGAGAGAGAAGGGGGAGGAGAGAGAGAGAGAGAGGGGGGGAGCGAGAGAGAGAGAGAGAGAGAGAAGGGGGGAGGAGAGAGAGAGAGAGAGAAGGGGGAGGAGCGAGAGAGAGAGAGAGAGAGAGAGAAGGGGGAGGAGAGAGAGAGAGGGGGGGGGAGCGAGAGAGAGAGAGAGAGAGAGAGAGAAGGGGGAGGAGAGAGAGAGAGAGAAGGGGGAGGAGAGAGAGAGAAGGGGGAGGAGCGAGAGAGAGAGAGAGAGAGAGAAGGGGGAGGAGAGAGAGAGAAGGGGGAGGAGAGAGAGAGAGAGAGAGAGAGAGAGAGAGAGAAGGGGGAGGAGAGAGAAGGGGGAGGAAACGAGAGAGAGGGGGGGAGCGAGAGAGAGAAAGAGAGAGAAGGGGGAGGAGAGAGAAGGGGGAGGAGCGAGAGAGAGAGAGAGAGAAGGGGGAGGAGAGAGAGAGAGAGAGAGAGAAGGGGGAGCGAGAGAGAGAGAGAGAGAAGGGGGAGGAGAGAGAAGGGGGAGGAGCGAGAGAGAGAGAGAGAGAGAAGGGGGAGGAGAGAGAGAGAGGGGGGGAGCGAGAGAGAGAGAGAGAGAGAAGGGGGAGGAGAGAGAGAGAGAGAGAAGGGGGAGGAGCGAGAGAGAGAGAGAGAGAGAAGGGGGAGGAGAGAGAGAGAGAGAGAGAGAGAGAGAGAGAGAGAGAGAGAGAACACAGTAGCGATGCGCGATGAACGATGCCCCAATTACAGGAATGATGAGGATGAGGAAGAAGAACAAGGCTGTGTGCGTCATTCTTCGGACGAGTGACGCGACGGCCTCATTTCTACCGACACCTTACTTTCAAGGGCCTTCTTCCGGACTCGAGACTTGAGTTTAACCACCTTCTGGCGCTCGCCCCTTAACTCCTTCACTGCTGCTAAGGAAGAACGAAGACTCTTACAGTACAATACATCTTTATTCATCCACTTGGAAATCAGCTGTACGTCCATTGGTTCGTCACTAACCCAGCACAATATCTCAGCCCATATCCAAGTCCAGTACACACACACACACACACACACACACACACACACACACACACACACACACACACACACACACACACACACACACACACACACACACACAACGTGACAAAGGTTGTCACTAGGGAGGGTTTGCAAACCCGCTTTCGAGGGGGATCTTTCGTCGCTTGCAGCCGAGCGAGAAGTTGGTCATTTGCTGTCATGGGCAGCCCATTACCATGACGAGCTTAGTTTGCATGCACTGATTTCGTTCGGATAAAACTTTCTGGCAGAGTAAATGGGTCGCTTCGAATGCGTTATGGCAGAGGTGTGGCAAGAAACACGCTCGAAGTAAACATAGAAGACTAAAGCTACTAATGGGTGTAATTATGAAACCAAATATATCTTGTAAACTCGCAAAAAAAAAAAAAAAAAAAAAGTCACCGTTATTATTCAAAATCCTTTCGTCAGAAAAGCTATTTCCACGACGAAATTTTAGCCTTTCGGTGACCTAGAAAACAACAACAGGAAATGGAGACGCGCATGCGCACGCCGTTCTCGCTAAAAAAAAAACCAACAAAAAAACCCAACAAAAAACCCCCACAAAGAAACCGGGGGATCTCTATGAAAATTAGATGAACGTGGGTCTGCAAATCCACCTCAGTGAAAGGGATGTTGCGTGGGATGATAAATCTATTTGAAGTTGCGGGTCAGGATGTTTCGTCATCGTTCTTAGATGACCTCCTTTCTCACGGGACTGTGTTTTATTATTATTATTATTATTATTATTATTATTATTATTATCATCATCATCATCATTATCTTTAAAGACATATATTATCATCATCACCATCATTATGTTCAGCAAAATAAACGACACCGCTCAACAGTACACACTGAAGAAGTGGTGGTTCTTGCACCTCAAAATCGTGCCACGCCGATTTTCTTTTTTTCCTCATTCTCTTTTTTTTTTTTCTTCTTCTTCTTCTTGGTTTAACAGCTAAGGGGTTAAGTTCATGTCTCAGGGCGCTTCGAAACATTCTGTGGCAGAGAGGGACTTTTCTCTGGGATGATTGGGGAGAGGGGCTCATGTACGTTTTTTTGTATTTGACGGTGCTTTCATATCTGTGAAACTGCATGTTTGGTGCATTTCTGTTGTGCATGTGTGGGTGTGTGTGTGAATGTGTGTCTTCATGTTTTACATTTATTCGCTTATTTATCACCATTGTTGTCTTATTTATTTATTTTTATTTTATTATTATTATTTTTTTAATAATCATTTTATTAGTATTACTATTATTATTACTACTACCTTTTTCTATATTATAATTATTATTCATTTATTTATTTATGTAAGCTTATCTATTATTGATTCCCCCGTTTTTGTTTGTTTTTGTTTTTGTTGTTGTTTTTTTTGTGTTTTTTTTTTCTCAAGGCCTGACTAAGCGCGTTGGGTTACGCTGCTGGTCAGGCATCTGCTTGGCAGATGTGGTGTAGCGTATATGGTTTGTCCGAACGCAGTGACGCCTCTTTTAGCAACTGAAACTGAAACTGAAAACTGGGGAGAGGGGGCCCCGGGAAGGGGGGGGGGAAGGAGGGGGGAGGAGAGGGGAGGGGGCCTGGGGGGTGGGGGGTGGTAGGAGTGAAGAGGACGCTGCCTCAGACGCTTGTTGACCCGTATTTTGGGGGGAAGGGTGCATGACAGGTGGTAATTCAAACAGGGGGCGAGAAATTTTCGTTTCCGTTGATGACGTTAACGTTTGTAGTGTGGTGTGAATAGCTGCAGTGCACGGACCCAGGCGGTGGGTTAGTCAGGGGCCTCTCTCTGACACCCCCAGCCGGCTCCTTGTCTTGGCGATGAACTAGACGAAGACGCTGTCAGATTAAGGGCTGCTTGTAATCCCCCCTCCACCATGCTCCTCTTCCCCCCGCCCCCCCCCCCCCCCCCCCCCCACTTGGAGTGGAACACGGAAGAAAGGAGGTATTGTTCCCAGAAGGAGGAAACAATCTGAAAGAGAGAGAGAGAGAGAGAGAGAGAGAGAGAGGAGAGAGAGAGAGAGAGAGAGAGGGAGAGAGAGAGGGAAGGATGAGATCGAGGGAGGGAGAGAGGGAGAGAGGGAGAAAGAGAGAAGGGCTGAGAGACAGAGGGAGGGAGGTGGAGAGAGAGGGAGAGAGAGAGAGAGTGTGTGAACTCGAAATCGAAACTTTTTTTTTCTTTTTAGGGACAGGAAGAAATAGAGAGAGGGTGCGAGAGAGAGGGAGGGAGAAGGAGGGGAGGGGGGAGAAGGAGGGGGTGGGGGAGAGATAGAGAAAGGGTAGGGGGAACTTATTATATAAAAAAACAACAACAACAACAATGGTTGCACCTTGAGTGGGTTTGCGGAATGCTGTAATGTGCTTGGTGCCATCCTCTAAAGCAAGAACAATCACACACACACACACACACACACACACACACACACACACACACTCACTCACTCACTCACTCACTCACTCACTCACTCACACACACACACGCGCGCATACGCATACATTCACCCATACATACATACATACACAACTTCTCCACAAACTTCCATCTTCCATCTCCCTCACAATACCTTTTATTTATTTTTATTTTTTTTTCTGTAAAACACTCAGTGAAAAGACGTAAAATCGATTCATAAAACCTGAACACTCATACTCACTCATTCACTCACTCACTCTGTCTGTCTCTCTCTCTGTCTGTCTCTCTCTCTCTCATACACACACATACGTATATCATCAAAACTCCTCTCTTCAGCAGATAATTATTGGTAGCCGGAGTAGAACCAGTAGCTGTCGGTGGTAGTAGCCTCACGGTAGCGGTGATAATTACCCGTCTTATGTTTTTTTTTAAGTGCTGATTTCAGTGGCACAAACAATAACACCAAATACTGTGAATATTTATGACAGTTTTGTTGTTGTTGTTTTTGTTGCTGCTGTCATTGTCGTTGGTGTTATTCCTTTTTTCCCCCCTTTTTTGACTCACTTGTGTAAACAAAGTGAGTCTATGTTTTAACCCGGTGTTCGGTTGTCTGTGTGTGTGTGTGTGTGTGTGTGTGTGTGTGTGTGTGTGTGTGTGTGTGTGTGTGTGTGTCCGTGTGTCTGTGTGTCTGTGTGTCCGTGGTAAACTTTAACATTGACATTTTCTCTGCAAATACTTTGTCAGTTGACACCAAATTTGGCATAAAAATAGGAAAAATTCAGTTCTTTCCAGTCATCTTGTTTAAAACAATATTGCACCTCTGGGATGGGCACAAAAAAAAGAAAGAAAAAAAAGAAGCCTAATTATATGCAAACTGCATTTACTGTTATATTTATATTTTTTGTATTCTCTAAACTTGGCACTCTGACCTCTTATTCTGACACAACAACAAGAGGAGTCATTATTATCATTTTTTGTTCAAACAGGAAACTTTATTTTGCAAACGTTTTGGTGCAGATAGTAAAAAAAGGGAAATTACTCTGTAATTAATGCTAGGGGACTTAATTTATCACAAGTGAGGCCTTGCCTCTCTTGTTTTTTTTATTCAATTTGTTTGTTTGTTTGTTTTCTAGCTAATGAGTTTCTTCTGTGTCTGCTACTCTACTTACTGCTGTCTCTTCATAAGAGTTCGTTACCGTTTCCAAGGATAGATCTCTCCAATGGTCAGTCTTTCTGACTCAGGGGAGTGCGTGTGGAGCGAAGCATTACCCTGTCTTAAAGTTAAGACGTTTGAAAGCGACCCTGTCTTTAAACATGTTCTGTGCATTGACTACCCTGTCCTAAAGTTAAGAACTTTAAAAGTGACCCTGTCTTTAAACACGTTCTGTGCATTTACTACCCTGTCTTAAAGTTAAGACGTTTGAAAGTGACCCTGTCTTTAAACACGTTCTGTGCATTTACCCTGTCTTAAAGTTAAGACGTTTGAAAGTGACCCTGTCTTTAAACAGATTCTGTGCATTTACCCCGTCTTAAAGTTAAGACGTTTGAAAGTGACCCTGTCTTTAAACACGTTCTGTGCATTTACCCTGTCTTAAAGTTAAGACGTTTGAAAGTTACCCTGTCTTTAAACAGGTTCTGTGCATTTACCCTGTCTTAAAGTTAAGACGTTTAAAAGTGACCCTGTCTTTAAACACGTTCTGTGCATTTACCCTGTCTTAAAGTTAAGACGTTTAAAAGTTACCCTGTCTGTTTAAAAGTGACCCTGTCTTTAAACGCGTTTTGTGCATTTACTACCCTGTCTTAAAGTTAAGACGTTTAAAAGTTACCCTGTCTTTATACACGTTCTGTGCATTTACCCTGTCTTAAAGTTAAGACGTTTAAAAGTGACCCTGTCTTTAAACGCGTTCTGTGCATTTACTACCCTGTCTTAAAGTTAAGACGTTTAAAAGTTACCCTGTCTTTATACACGTTCTGTGCATTTACCCTGTCTTAAAGTTAAGACCTTTAAGACGTTCTGTGCATATCTGATGAGAGAGAAACAAAAAAAGATTGTGATGTACATGAATTGTTTTTCACAAATCTTTATTGATTATTGATAATAACTATGTGGATGCCTGTCTCTCCCTCTGTCAGTTTCTCTCTGTAACTATCTGTTTATCAGTGTGTCTGTCACTTTCATTTTCCATCGCCCTCTTTTATTCCTCCTCCTCTCTCTCTCTCTCTCTCTCTCTCTCTCTCTCTCTCTCTCTCTCTCATTCTTGCTTTTCTCTCCATCATTCATCTCGTTCTCATCACTTTAATTCATGACTTTATTGTACTGTACATAAATACTTACAATTTATCTTCCATGCATGCTCACGTAATTTCGTATACTTTCCTGCGGTGTGTATTTTGCCTTTCACTTTTTTTTCACGATCGTTTTTCTTATTCCAGAGGGCCAGATAACACACACACACACACACACACACACACACACACACACACACACATACATACATATATATATATATATATATATATATATATATATATTGTGCTGAATTGATTTACCCTCTAAAAATATAATTTAGCTTCTTTTCGTTTCTATTTCCCTACCTCATCCTTATCATCCTCCCAACCCCCACCACCACACACACGCCCCCACCTTCTCCGCTTTTTCTATGGAACGGAAAGCTGTAATAAAGCATATCAAAATATTTCTTGCAACCAGAATAACTTCAATACATCACAGAGAATGGACTCGAAGTTTTCCTCTTGCTATAAATGATCGCAAATTGGCAAAAGATATAGAACAATGATAACAGGGGAATATCTCAGAAACTGGCGTGCCATATCATTATTGAATGTAAGCAGGCTCAAAAGTCTCACATGAACTTATCTCTGGAGATCAGACAGGTTCTGTCGCCGGATGGTATACAGGAGACAAATTAAGGCATTCACATGATACTGTTTATCATCTACAGGATGAATTTCAGTCAGGACTGCTGATTTCAACAGACTTTGAAAAGGCGTTTGATTCGATTGGGTTGAAATACTGTGTACAAAGCTATGGTTCTGGTGATTGCAAAAAATTTTTTTTTGTCGATTGATAGAAACATTTCAACGTACTGATATCGAATCTTCAGAACTGCTCAA
>NC_134883.1:49079400-49089400 GCF_041734735.1 Babylonia areolata
ATATTGTTTTAATCAAGATGACTGGAAAGAACTGAATTTTTCCTATTTTTATGCCTAATTTGGTGTCAACTGACAAAGTATTTGCAGAGAAAATGGCAATGTTAAAGTTTACCACGGATACACAGACACACACACACACACACACACACACACACACACACACACACACACAGAGACAACCGAACACCGGGTTAAAACATAGACTCACTTTGTTTACACAAGTGAGTCAAAAAAGAAGAGAGAAATAAATGAAATAAAACAAAAACGAATAAAAGAAGATAAAATAAAATGCGACAAGCAAGGTGAGTTGTTTTTGTTGTGGTTTTTTTTTTTTTTTTTAAAGATGCTCCCAAATGTGGCTTCTTTGCCAAGCTCATAGGATGAGTCTGGTGATCATAAATGCATCCCTGTAAGCAGTTGCAGAGACCCCGGCTTCGACATACAACCAACAGACCTACGGAAATCTGGTGAACAGTTACATACATACAAACGGAGAGAGACAGACAGACACACGGACAGACAGACAGACACACAGACACACACAGATATATATATATTTGTATTTCTTTTTATCACAACAGATTTCTCTGTGTGAAATTCGGGCCGCTCTCCCCAAAAAGAGAGCTCGTCGCTATACTACAGCGCCACCCATTTTTTTCCCCTCCTGCCTGCAGTTTTATTTCTTTTTCCTTTCGCAGTGGATTTTTCTACAGAATTTTGCCAGGAACAACCCTTTTGTTGCCGTGGGTTCTTTTACGTGCGCTAAGTGCATGCTAGCACACGGGACCTCGGTTTATCGTCTCATCCGAATGACTAGCGTCCACGGACCCACCACTCAAGGTCTAGTGGAGGGGGAGAAAATATCGGCGGCTGAGCCGTGATTCGAACCAGCGCGCTCAAATTCTCTCGCTTCCTAGGCGGACGCGTTACCTCTAGGCCATCACTCCACACTATATAACTATATATATATATATATATATATATATAGAGAGAGAGAGAGAGAGAGAGACACACACACACACACACACACACACACACACACACACACAGGGAGAGTGAGCGCACTACAAAAATGTAGTCCGGCACACAAAGAGGTAAGTAAGGCAAGAGGCAACACAAACCATAACAGCGAAACAGAAAAAAAAAAAAAAAAAAAAAAAAAATCTTCCGGGGGGGTGAGAGAGAGAGAGAAAAGGGAGGGCGGCTTTGAGGCCAGGGAAGCGTGCAGCATAGTATGTGTGTGTGTGTTGAGCGGCTGCCTGACGACATTGGAAGTTAATTGGCCCACACCGGCTGCTGACACAGGCAGAGGAAAAGGCATGTGCATCCCGCCACGGTGTACTCCCAGCCAAAGAGAGGCCCCATGTCAAATTGGCCCCAGACTTTTTTTCTTTCTTTTTTTTTTTCTCCTTTTCCCCCTACTTGTGAAAATAAGATATTTTGGAGTGTAGGTGTAGTGGGGGTAATAGCCAAAGAAGGCCCCCAGTTAGATTGGCCCCATCCTTTTTCCCCTCCCCCCCCCCACTTGTAAAAATGATAAATTGTTTTGGAGTGTATGTGCAGTAGAGTAATAGCCAAAGAAAGGCCCCCTGTCAAATCGGCCTTAGCCTTTTTTTTCTGTTTCTTTTTTTGCCGTGTGTGTGTGTGTGTGTGTGTGTGTGTGTGTGTGTGTGTGTGTGTGTGTGTGTGTTCCTTTTTCTCCAATTGTGAAAATAAGATATTTTGGAGTGTATGTGGAGTGGGGCAATAGCCAAAGAAGGCCCCTGTCAAATTGGCCCCGGTCCGTTTTTTTCCCCCCTCCGACTTGTAAAAAATAATGAATTTAGGAGTGCATCTGTAGTGAAGTGATAGCAAAAGAAGACACCCTGTCAAATTGGCCCCAGCCCTTTTTTTTTCTCCCTCGGTTGTGAAAATACCATGTTAAGAAGTGCGTGAATGCGTAATGGGGCGATAGCCTCGTGGTTAGTCATTGGGACTACCATTTGGTTGCGTTTACGTTCCAAACTGTCGTGTATGTGTGTGTGTTTGATGTATGTATGTATGTAGGAAGGTAGGTAGGTAGGTAGGCATATGTATCATTACTATCTATGTATACTTGTATGCTTTAATGTATGTATGTATATATATATATATATATATATATATATATATGTATATATCGATATACATATAGTTTGCCAGGTGCATTCTGGTGTGTATGCGTGTAACAATGATGTAATGCTGTCATGTACATTATCATATGTTTTGAAAACCATCTTGATCAGTTTTCAACCGACATAGCCATCCAATATCTAAATCCCAACACTTTGAAAGAATGACTTGGGGGGGGTAATCCTGGCGCAGGAAGGCGCATTAAAAGAAGGTGACAGTGGAAGATGTTGGAGGAAAGAGTCTTTGGATACTCACCACCACCACCACCACCACCACCCCTTTCAAAACCTCCCCCCCCCCTTTCCCCCTCCCCCCACTGTGGAAAGGTACTCCCAGACAATTGGCACAAGCGGAGTGCTGTGTCGAGCTACAAATTAGACCCCGAAAGAAAAGAAACGTGTTTTGCAGCAGTGTACTGTGGGGCAGGTTTGGATTTCAAACCAAACCGTCGGGGCGAAAATTGTGGGGGTGGGGGGGGGGGGGGGCGGAGGGGGGGGGGGGCACTAGGATCGTGTTTACCCTGCTGTTCCCCTCAACTCTTAATCAGCCCCGCTTCAACTCTTTTGGAGACGGAGAGATGTGCCGAAAGAGACTCTCTCCGCTTTCTGTCTGTTGGTCTGTCTGTCTGTCTTCCTCTATCTCTCTCTCTCCTTGCGTGTTTGTCTGTCTGTCTGTCTGTCTCCCTCTCTCTCTCCTTGCGTGTTTGTCTGTCTGTCTGTCTGTCTCCCTCTCTCTCTCTCCTTGCGTGTTTGTCTGTCTGTCTGTCTGTCTTCCTCTCTCTCTCCTTGCATGTTTGTTTGTCTGTCTGTCTGCCTCTCCCTCTCTCTCTCCCTCCCTCCCTCTCTCTTCCTCTCTGTCTGTCTGTCCGTCTCTCTCCTTGCATGTTTGTCTGTCTGCCTGTCTCTCTCTCTTCCTCCCTCCCTCTCTCTCTCTCCCTCCCTCTCTCTTCCTCTCTGTCTGTCTGTCTGTCTCTCTCCTTGCATGTTTGTCTGTCTGTCTCTCTCTCTCTCCATCCCTCCCTCTCTCTCTTCCTCCCTCCCTCTCTCTTCCTCTCTGTCTGTCTGTCTCTCTCCTTGCATGTTCGTCTGTCTCACGGTCTGTCTGCCTGTCTCTCTCTCTCTCCCTCCCTCCCTCTCTCTCTCTCCCTCCCTCTCTCTTCCTCTCTGTCTGTCTGTCTCTCTCCTTGCATGTTCGTCTGTCTCACGGTCTGTCTGCCTGTCTCTCTCTCTCTCCCTCCCTCCCTCTCTCTCTCTCTCCCTCCCTCTCTCGTCCTCTATGTCTGTCCGTCTCTCTCCTTGCATGTTTGTCTGTCTGTCTGTCTGCCTGTCTCTCTCTCTCTCTCTCCCTCCCTCCCTCTCTCTCTCTCTCTCCCTCTCTGTCTGTCTGTCTGTCTATCTCCCTCTCTCTTCCCCTCTCTCTCCCTCTCTGTCTGTCTGTCCGTCTCTCTCCTTGCATGTCTGTCTGCCTGTCTCTCTCTCTCTCTCCCTCCCTCTCTCTCTCTCTCTGTCTGTCTGTCTGTCCGTCTCTCTCCTTGCATGTCTGTCTGCCTGTCTCTCTCTCTCTCCCTCCCTCACTCTCTCTCCTTCCCTCTCTCTCTTTCTCTCTCTCCCTCCCTCTTTCTCTCTCTCTCCCTCCTCTCTCTCTCTCTCTCTCCCTCTTTCTCGAACATAATATTTTGCTTTCTTGCACAAAGAACCATCACACCAGAAAAAAAAACTGTAGTCACACTCATCGCAGTAGATTTGGGGGCCAAGTGTTTTGAATGCTTTGTGAAAAAAACACACACAAAAAAACAAGAAAGAAAGAAAAAGCATGGAAAAAAAATTCTGTCGTGACACTTTACAGGGTAAGGTAGAAAAAAAAACAAACAACTTCTCCATCTACATGTCATGTTTGCTATGTTCTGATCGCTGGATATAGATGCTCTTTATGTTAATTCTTTGTGTTTGTAATTGTTATTTTTCTTGTGGTGCCTGGTTCCTTGGAGTATAGTTTGACTCTATGGTCAATGACTCCGTCATTCTGATTCCCTCGCATCTTTTAAATCTCGTCTCCAAACTCACCTTTTTCCCTCAGCAGAAAGTTCAATTGTGGCAGGTCCACTTCCTTTGCGTTAGCTGTGCTTGACTATGTATGTATACATAATTATGTATGTGTACATAACTACATGCATGTATATGAATGTGTATTGTGTGCGCGTGCGTTTATGTAAGTTTGTGCCTGCCTATGTGTGCGTATGTGTTAGGGTAGCTGTTAGATACACATGTATTGTTAAAATGTATGTACGCAGTGTGTGTGTGTGTGTGTGTGTGTGTGTGTGTGTGTGTGTGTGTGTGTGTGTGTTTTGTGTGTGTGAGTGTGTAGTCACATTTTGGTGTGTGTATGTAACATAGATGTAATGTTTTATGTTAACAAAGCGTTTTTTGTAAAGCACCTAGAGCAGATTTCTGGATAGTGTGCTATATAAGTATCCATTATTATTATTATTATTATGGTGACCACGATATGTTCATTTTCCTGTGGTTTGGGCCTATGTGGTGTGAGACTGTGAGACTGTCTGTGTTGATTTATCTTACATACTTTTATGTCACTTTCCCTTAAATCTGTATCCTTCATTGTAAAGTGCGGTGAACCCCATCTGAGATGGGGGGGGGGGGGGGGGGGGGGGGTACTGCGCTATATAAGCGTGCTTTTTTGTTTGTTTTTGTTTTGTTTTTGTTTTTGTTCCCCACCGTCGCATTCTTTACGTACTGTCTTGAGAACGATGCATGCACGCGCACGGACACACACGCAACACACACACACACACACACACACACACACACACACACACACAATTGTTACACTCTAAATCATAATGTAATAGTATCTTACCCACATGTTTTTCTTTTAACATAATGATTGATGTGTGCATGGTGATAAGTGAAGGGTGTGTCAGTTGTTTGTTTTTTCTCTTTGATTTTTGCTGACGGGGCATTTTATTTTATTTTAAGTGAGCCTGAAGAGAATTTTCTGTTTTTGGGTTGAAGCAGATAATAAAGTATTTTTAAATGAATTGAACTGAATTGAGAGTAAGTTGAGAGAAGTCGAGGGAAAGACGAACGGTTGGGTGGCTGTCGGTTCTTTGGCTGAGGGCGTGAACCTGGAATTCACTGCCTTTTTTCAACCCGCCACGGCCAGTCACTCTCCCACTTCCTGTCAAGCAAATCTAAACACGTTCCTTTTCAAACAGTCTCTACACAATCAAAGGGCTTCGTTCCATGTCTGTGTTCTGTGTGTCCACGACTGCTTTTTTTTTTTCTCCAATGTGTGTGTTCTTGTGGGTTTTTTATTTTTTTATTTTTTTTTAAAGTCTTGATGTGTTAGTGGAAAATACTCTGAGAACTTTCAAAGCGTTATATATATATATATATATCATACTCGTCATAATTCGGTATTGCTATTGTTATCATCAATCATCATCATCATCATTATTATTATATTATTATTATTATTATTATTATTATTATTATTATTATTATCCTCATCCTCATTTATTATTATTATTATTATTATTACTTTCGTATGCCTATGTACAATATAAGGGACGCAACAGAAGTCATATCAGACACAACAATTGGCTATTTCCCAAAGAGAAAATTTGAATGGTCCCCATTAGGCTGACTGACTGACAGACTGACTGACTGACTGACTGAATATTAGTTATGTTATATTTCCTTTTTCAGCAATGATTTTGTTTCCTCGCCGTGTTTCCTTCATGTCTTTGATATCAAGTGTCGCTGTAGAACGCTTTGAGAGAATGAAAAACGTCATATGAATGTATCGTTATTGATATGGTGATGATAATGACGATGACGATGATGATGAGGATGATGATGATACGCATCATCATCATTATGTATATATCTATCTGTATATGTATATGTATATGTATGTATGTATATATATATATATATATATATATATATATATATATATATATATATATATATATGTGTGTGAGTGTATGTGTGTGTGTGTGTGTGTGTGTGTGTGTGTGTGTGTGTGTGTGTGTGTGTGTGTCCATCTGTATAATATGTACACACACACACACACGCACGCACACACACACACACACACACACACGCACACACACACGCACACACACACACACACACACACACACACACACACACACACACACACACACACACACACACACACACACACAAACACACAAACAGATACACAGATGAGCTCATGATTTCAAACAAATAAACAAATGATCACAGAATCATTTAGACTTGTCATTTTTTACATGTAACGAACATCGAAGAAAAGAATATGAATGACAAGGAAAATAGGCCTATTTACAGGACAGAGAGAGAGATAACGATAACGATGTTTTATTCAAGAAAGGCCATGGCCTCATTTGAAGAGGGTACAAATAAATAGGAAACATTTTAGAAAATGATGCGCACAAAAATATTATACATGTAATTCGTGAATATTCGTATATATATATATCTTTGAACAATATCGTAGTATCAGCTCATAATGGTTCTCCTCTGAAACGACTTATACAGAGAAACTGCTAAGTTCTTGACAACAGATTCATTTCGGGGACACACACACACACACACACACACACACACACACACACACACACACACACACACACACACACACACAGATTCAAATAATCAATATGACCAAAGTTGTGTAAACACAAAGAATGCAGCTAATCCCAAACATTTTCTAAATTCGACACCATCACACTCAAGACAAATTACAAGTCTAATGTATAGACTTCGTTTAAATGCCTTTCGTACAAAATTTTCTAAAAATATAAAATATATATGCGGTAAGCAAATAACTGTAAGCCATCTACTCATCCATTGTCCGAGCATAAGACAGATACTTCCAAAAGATGTAGTTGATGACTTTTCTTCCAATATTTCATTAGCCACTGAAAAGAATTTGAATGATTATTCATTGCTTAGAATGTTTTCAGAAATTTTAAACTCCAGTCCAGTTGGTGTCCTCCTTTGATGTATTATATTTAATACTGTTATTTATATTTACATTGCTGTCGGTTAATACTTGTTGATATGCATATACATGTTCTCCTTCCCATGACAACTCATTCAATACACACCACAACCTCTTTAGACTTTTTCTTATAATATACTTTTCCTCTGATACATGACATGAACCTTTATATATATATATATATATATATATATATATATATATATATATATATATATATATATATATATATATACACACTAATATTCACATGCATTCCCTTTCCTTTATACACTACTTTACTCCTTTCCGTCTAAAAACACTTACAGTGAATAGACGTTAAACTGAAGAAAACACACACACACACACACACACACACACACACACACACACACACACACACACACACACACACACACACACACACAGAAACTCAGGGACAGAGAAGACATGAGTATGACTTAGTGGGTGGGTGAGGGAGGGGGGCGGGTAGGGGCAGAGATTGAGATCAGAGACAGAGGGGCGAGAGAAACAGACAGACACAGACACTGAGACAGACAGAAACAGACACTGAGACAGACAGACAGACACAGATAGACACAGACACTGAGACAGACAGACACAGACAGACACAGACACTGAGACAGACAGAAACAGACACTGAGACAGACAGACAGACACAGATAGACACAGACACTGAGACAGACAGACACAGACAGACAGACACAGATAGACACAGACACTGAGACAGACAGACACAGACAGACAGAAACAGACAGACACAGACACTGAGACAGACAGAAACAGACAGACACAGACACTGAGACAGACAGAAACAGACAGACACAGACACTGAGACAGACAGACACAGATAGACACAGACACTGAGACAGACAGACACAGACACTGAGACAGACAGACAGACACAGACAGACACAGACACTGAGACAGACAGACACAGATAGACACAGACACTGAGACAGACAGACACAGACAGACACAGACACTGAGACAGACAGACAGACACAGACAGACACAGACACTGAGACAGACAGACACAGATAGACACAGACACTGAGACAGACAGACACAGACAGACACAGACACTGAGACAGACAGACACAGACAGACACAGACAGACACAGACACTGAGACAGACAGACACAGACAGACACAGACACTGAGACAGACAGACAGACACAGACAGACACAGACACTGAGACAGACAGAAACAGACACTGAGACAGACAGACACAGACACTGAGACAGACAGAAACAGACAGACACAGACACTGAGACAGACAGACACAGACACTGAGACAGACAGACACAGACAGACAGAAACAGACAGACACAGACACTGAGACAGACAGAAACAGACACTGAGACAGACAGACACAGACACAGATAGACACAGACACTGAGACAGACAGACACAGACAGACACAGACAGACACAGACATTGAGACAGACAGACACAGACACTGAGACAGACAGACACAGACACAGACAGACACAGACACTGAGACAGACAGACACAGACACTGAGACAGACAGAAACAGACAGACACAGACACTGAGACAGACAGACACAGACAGACACAGACATTGAGACAGACAGACACAGACATTGAGACAGACAGACACAGACACTGAGACAGACAGACACAGACACAGATGGACACAGACACTGAGACAGACAGACACAGACAGACACAGACATTGAGACAGACAGACACAGACACTGAGACAGACAGACACAGACACAGATGGACACAGACACTGAGACAGACAGACACAGACAGACACAGACAGACACAGACATTGAGACAGACAGACACAGACACTGAGACAGACAGACACAGACACAGATGGACACAGACACTGAGACAGACAGACACAGACATTGAGACAGACAGACACAGACACTGAGACAGACAGACACAGACACAGATAGACACAGACACTGAGACAGACAGACACAGACAGACACAGACATTGAGACAGACAGACACAGACACTGAGACAGACAGACACAGAAACAGACACTGAGACAGACAGACACAGAAACAGACAGACACAGACACTGAGACAGACAGACACAGACAGACACAGACATTGAGACAGACAGACACAGACATTGAGACAGACAGACACAGACACTGAGACAGACAGACACAGACACTGAGACAGACAGACACTGAGACAGACAGACACAGATAGACACAGACACTGAGACAGACAGACACAGACACTGAGACAGACAGACACAGACACTGAGACAGACAGACACTGAGACAGACAGACAGACACAGATAGACACAGACACTGAGACAGACAGACACAGACATTGAGACAGACAGACACAGATATACACAGACACTGAGACAGACAGACACAGACACTGAGACAGACAGAAACAGACAGACACAGACACTGAGACAGACAGACACAGATAGACACAGACACTGAGACAGACAGACACAGACACTGAGACAGACAGACACAGACAGACACAGACACTGAGACAGACAGAAACAGAGAGAGAGACAGAGACAGACAGAAACAGAGAGAGAGACAGAGACAGAGAGACAGAGACAGACAGAAACAGAGAGAGAGAGACAGAGACAGACAGAAACAGAGAGAGAGACAGAGACAGACAGAAACAGAAAGAGAGAGAGAGACAGAGAGACAGAGAGAGAGAGAGAGAGAACATGAACGTATGGATGTCCCCCAACCAATTCATCACACAGTTTGCCAGGTTGAAAGCATTTTGGTGTGTGTGTGTGTGTGTGTGTGTGTGTGTGTGTGTGTGTGTGTGTGTGTGTGCCTCTGTGTG
>NC_134883.1:49091900-49094400 GCF_041734735.1 Babylonia areolata
CGTTTTTTGAGTGTGTGTGTGTGTGATTGGGCGGGCGATATGTCATGCGGCAAGAGACACGGGCAGACAAGATACGACAAAGATATAGATCACCACCACCAACACCAGCACCAGGAAAAGAACAACCGATTCAAGAAGAAAAACAACAACCCCTCCCCCGTCCGCCCCCCCCCCCCCCCCCGCCCCCCCCCCCCCCCCCCCCCCCCCCCCCCCCACACACACACGCAAAGAGTGATTGACAGAACAGACAGATGAACATTGAGGCGGTGACAGAAAAACTGTCAGAAGGAACAGAGAGAACCTGCAGGAAACAAACGAAGGAGAAGAAAGTCTGAATGAGAAGAAATGACTGATTGTTGTTTTTTCTTTTCTTTTCTTTCTTCAAGAACGATCATTACATTACTCCTTAGGTGATGTTCAATTTCCAGTGTGTTATTATTGTTGCTACTATGTTAGTATTAGTATTATCATTAATATTTTCATTGTTGTTGTTGTCAGTGGTAGTTGCGGTAATAGTAGTTTGGTTTTTTTGTGTGTGTGTTTTTGTTGTTTTTTTCTTGTTTAGTTTTGTCTTGCACTTCAACCTTCTTTTCATTGTCAAATAATCTGTGTATTTTCGCCATTGCGTTTGTGTATTGCTTGTTACATATGAACGAGCACGATATAAGCTCATGCTTGTTGTTGCTCAAGTCTTCTTAATTGAACGCTGTATTGCACCTTGTTTCTTGATATTAAAAAATGTTTAAACCAACGATCATAGCGATATCAGAGGAGCATAGGGAGAGGGAGGTGAGGGGAGGGGGGGGAGAGGAGCGCGGGGTGGAGAAGGAGGGAGGTGGGGGTGAAACCTGAAATCACCAAAGCAAGTCTCCTGATCGGTAAAGGAAGAAAAGAAAAAAAAAGAAAGAAAAAAAGAAGATGGGTTATATTCATTTTTTTGTGAAATCCATGTATCATTGAAGGACGCCATGACGGCTTTCATTTATGACGTCAGCGGTCGCTTTCCGGTGATTAACTTGGATCAGGAGTACCTGTGTGTATGATGACGTATGATGATGGTGGTGATGATGGTAACATCAATAATGATAGTAATGATAGTAGTTATCGTCATCATCTTCTTTATAACAGTTATCATAATCTTAACCATTATCATGATAACACATGATGACGGTGATGGTCTGGTTGGTACATAGCTCGCGCGCGCGTGCACACACACACACACACATACACGCACACGAACGTAAATGTATGCCCACACATACATGCATGCATGCATGCATACATACATATAGAGAAACAGACAAACAATACCTACCTACATACATATATATATATATGAAAACATACAGACAGACACACAGGTATACTGACAGACCATCTCTCTCCCCCACTCTCCCTTTAAACACAAACACACACACACACACACACACATACACACACACACACACACGCACGCACGCACGCACGCACGCACGCATATATATATATATATATATATATATATATATATATATATATATCGTATCGATCATTCTCAATTATTGTCCTGACGTCTTTAGAATAAGAAAGTGAAAAACGAGGACAGTGAAAAACGACGAAACGAAAGCCTAGATTTCTCCGTTTTCCCCGCTTCTTTTTTTTTTTTCTCTCTCTCTCTTCCTTTCTTTCTTTCTTTCTTTCTTTCTTTTCCATTTTTCTTCCTCATTTTTTTTTTTTTTGTTTCTCTCTTTCCACAAGACGGCTCACCAACTCTCCTTCTCTCACATCCTCTATCCCTCCCTCCCTCATTCTCCCTCCACCTCCCCCCTCTCCCCCTCAGTCCCTCCCTCCCCCCTCCCTCCACGCCCCCCCCCCCCCCCCCCCCTCCCTTTTCCTTTCCAATCTAAGGAGAGGAAGCGAGGTGCCGAAAGGCTTTATTTTACAAGTCCCCACGACGTTCTTGTCTGTGGGGGGTGAGGTTGGGGGTGGTGGAGGGGGGGGGGGGCGGGGGGGGGGCGGGGGGGGGGGAGGGGCAGATTCCAGGTGGGGGTTGGTAGTGGAAAGCGCCTCTGTCCTTCCCCCCCTCTCTCTCTCTCTCTCTCTGTGTCTCTGTCTCTGTCTCTCTCTGGCAGTAGAAAACACACACACACTCTGGTAGTAAAAGTTTCTCTCTCTCTCTCTCTCTCTGATAGTAGAAAGCTAAGTGAGCGGAAAGATAGAGACAAAGAGAGAAAGATAATCATAGAAAAGGAAAGATAGCAAGAACAGAAAGAGGAAGAGAGAAGAAGAAGAAGAAGAAGAAAGAGCGAAAGAGAAGAAGAAGAAGAAGAAGAAGAAGAAGAAAGAGCGAAAGAGAAGAAGAAGAAGAAGAAAGAGAAAGAGCGAAAAGAGAAGAAGAAGGAGGAGAGAGAGAGAGAGAGAGAGAGAGAGAGAGAGAGAAAGGGAGAGAGAGGAGGGGGTGAGGAGGGATGGGGGAGGTGGGTGGGAGGGCGGGGGGGCGGGGCAGATAGACGGATGGTGT
>NC_134883.1:49099400-49116900 GCF_041734735.1 Babylonia areolata
GTTGAATATTTACTTATTTCATTTTATTGGTTTCTTTATTCAAGCCCGTTGTTCGTTTGTTACTTTACTTAATCGAATTCATGTTATGAAATTATTAAATTTTATACTTGCTTTCTCTTACGTGCGGTTTGTTTGTTTAATGATTACTTATGTAAGTTCATGTTTAGTTAAATGAATTATCTTTCTCTTTTACTAGCGCACGCGCGCACGGACGCACGGACGCGCACACACACACACACACACACACACACACACACACACACACAAACACACACACACACACACACACACACACACACACACACACACACACACACACACACACACACACACACACCCTTGAAACATGGACTTGGTCTGGGTTGCTTGAGGGTTTTCAATTAACATTGTTACGTTTGCTCAGTGTTAACCAATAATTATTATTGTCCGCAAGCGTCTGGAATACAGTGTACACTCGGGAACAATTCTCAGCGCTTTGCAAACTATGTGCGGCCTAGACGGCCCGTGCAACGAAGCGGGCTTTGACACGAGGCACAATGGGTTATCATGTTTGATTCTTATGTGTTCTGTGTAATCGTCTTTAGTCTTCAGGTTAGTTTGTTCTTGGTAGTGGGAAAAAAAGTGATGACAAAGTGACGGAACTGTCAACAGTGGGAGAAACAATTTCTAGGGTCCTGTGTGTGAAAATGACTACACTTGTGCCTAGGTTTTTGTTTCCAGGTGGTTTGTTTGTTATTTCATTATTTCATTGCTTCTTCGTCTTCTTCTTTCCCGTTCCGTCCATTCCCGTTTCGCCAATTCCCAATTCAAACATTCCCGTTTCGCTCAGTTCCCGTTTCGTCCATTCCCGTTTCGCCAATTCCCAATTCAAACATTCCCGTTTCGCTCAGTTCCCGTTTCGTCCATTCCCGTTTCGTCAATTCCCAATTCACTCATTCCCATTTCGCCCAGTTCCCGTTTCGTCCATTCCCGTTTCGTCAATTCCCAATTCACTCATTCCCATTTCGCCCAGTTCCCGTTTCGTCCATTCCCGTTTCGTCAATTCCCAATTCACTCATTCCCGTTTCGCTCAGTTCCCGTTTCGTCCATTCCCGTTTCGTCAATTCCCAATTCACTCATTCCCGTTTCGCTCAGTTCCCGTTTCGTCCATTCCTGTTTCGTCAATTCCCAGTTCACCCATTCCCATTTCGCCCAGTTCCCGTTCCGTCCCTTCCAGATTCACCTTCCAACAAATTGTTGATCCCAATTCTCCTTCTCCCAGTTCACCTGTGTACTAAGGTGCTCTTTGAGAAAACGCACATTTGTGCATGTCTTTGAGGAAACAAAAACCACAGAAAGCTTTCTCCATTTCTGGCCTGGCCTCTTCTATGTCTCGTATTTGTATCTGAAATCACGAAACAGCAAACAGAGCTGTATCCTAAACTGATGTATACATACATACGTATAAGCCTTTCCTCGTAACTTATTATCGTGGATACTATCATAGTATTTCTACCCCTGGTTGAGAATCGAAAGTGTTGGTATAAGCTGTTAGGGTATCGTGTGCGCATTCACACATTTAACAATCATCCGTGTCTCGTGTGTGTGGGAGGGGGGTGGGGAGGAGGAGAGAGAAAGAGAGGCACAGAGAGAGAGATAGGCAGAGAGAGAGAGAGAGAGAGAGAGAGAGAGAGAGAGAGAGAGAGAGGCTGAATAGGCGGAACGGGAACACAGGGTACAAGGCAAAAGGGAACAGAGAGTTGGACCTCTCCAGAGGGCCAGTGTTGAGGGGGGCGGCACTACATCAAAGGGCAGTAGGCGACACGGGGAATGGGTGAAAATGGGACCTACACCGATGTGAGTGGCGGTAGGTAAGTGGGACCTACACCGATGTGAGTGGCGGTAGGTAAGTGGGACCTACACCGATGTGAGTGGCGGGAGGTAAGTGGGACCTACACCGATGTGAGTGGCGTGAGGTCAGGTAAGTGGGACCCACACCTATGTGAGTGGCGGTAGGTAAGTGGGACCTACACCGATGTGAGTGGCGGTAGGTAAGTGGGACCTACACCGATGTGAGTGGCGGGAGGTAAGTGGGACCTACACCGATGTGAGTGGCGGTAGGTAAGTGGGACCCATACCGATGTGAGTGGCGGTAGGTAAGTGGGACCCATACCGATGTGAGTGGCGGTAGGTAAGTGGGACCTACACCGATGTGAGTGGCGGGAGGTAAGTGGGACCTACACCGATGTGAGTGGCGGTAGGTAAGTGGGACCTACACCGATGTGAGTGGCGGTAGGTCAGGTAAGTAGGACCTACACCGATGTGAGTGGCGGTAGGTAAGTGGGACCTACACCGATGTGAGTGGCGGTAGGTAAGTGGGACCTACACCGATGTGAGTGGCGGTAGGTAAGTGGGACCTACACCGATGTGACTGGCGGTAGGTAAGTGGGACCTACACCGATGTGAGTGGCGGTAGGTAAGTAGGACCTACACCGATGTGAGTGGCGGTAGGTAAGTGGGACCCATACCGATGTGAGTGGCGGTAGGTAAGTGGGACCCATACCGATGTGAGTGGCGGTAGGTAAGTGGGACCTACACCGATGTGAGTGGCGGGAGGTAAGTGGGACCTACACCGATGTGAGTGGCGGTAGGTAAGTGGGACCTACACCGATGTGAGTGGCGGTAGGTCAGGTAAGTAGGACCTACACCGATGTGAGTGGCGGTAGGTAAGTGGGACCTACACCGATGTGAGTGGCGGGAGGTAAGTGGGACCTACACCGATGTGAGTGGCGGTAGGTAAGTGGGACCTACACCGATGTGAGTGGCGGTAGGTAAGTGGGACCTACACCGATGTGAGTGGCGGTAGGTCAGGTAAGTGGGACCTACACCGATGTGAGTGGCGGTAGGTAAGTGGGACCTACACCGATGTGAGTGGCGGTAGGTAAGTGGGACCTACACCGATGTGAGTGGCGGTAGGTAAGTGGGACCTACACACATTGAGTGGCGGGAGGTAAGTGGCGTGGCAGTGGAAGCACGAGGGAGCTGCAATGTAGTGAGGGGGAGGAGGAGGAGGAGGAGGAGGAGGAGTGAGGTGATGACAGATGACACAGATAGTCTGCTCCTGATAAGTGCCCTGCATTCTGCCAGTCAGTGCCAGAACAACTGAGGTGCGTGCGCGCGGTGGTCTCGTGGCAGCTGAGGCGCCAGAGTCGGAAGGAAGCGAGTGTCAATGTGTTCGAATCCTGAAGATTAAAAAAAAAAAAATAAAAAATTCCCTCTTCCACTGGACCTTGTGGCTTAGTGGTAACACACGCCCGTCTAGGAAACGAATGTCTCCGGGTTTGAATCCTATACATACAAAAGATATTTTTTTCTTCACTCTTCTACTAAATATAGTCACAAACTAGGGAGCGAGAGAATCTGAGCGCGCTGGTTTGAATCACGGCTCAGCCGCCGATATTTCAGTCTACCCCTCCGCTAGACCTTGAGTGGTGATCTGGACGCTAGTAATTCGGATGAGACGATAAACCGAGGTCCCGTGTGCGGCATGCACTTAGCGCACGTAAAAGAACCCACGGCATCAAAAGGGTTGTTCCTGGCAAAATTCTGTAGAAAAATCCACTTCGATAGGAAAAATAAATTTTAAAAAACTGCACGCAGGGGAAAAAAAGGGGGTTGCGCTCTCAGTGTGGCGACGCGCTCTCCCTAGGGAGAGCAGCCCGAATTTCACACACAGAAATCTGTTGTGAAAAAAGAGAATAATAATAATAATAATAATGGTATTTATATAGCGCTGAATCTTGTGCAGAGACAAATCAAATAGCTTTCGCACCAGTCATTCACACGCATGCATAACTCTAAAACTGGAGAAACTGAAGACAAGGAAGAGGCAGGGAAGGGAGGCTATTTTGGTAAGAGATGCGTTTTAAGGCCAGACTTGAAAGAGCTGAGTGTGGAGACTTGACGAAGCGAAAAAGGAAGTTCATTCCAGTTGCAAGGTCCAGAGACAGAGAAAGAACGGCGGCCAACAGTCGAGAGCTTGAATCTGGGTATGCGTAAACAGAGTGGATCCGAAGCTGATCGTAGTGAGCGAGATGGAGTGTAGAGGTGAAGGCAGCCACAGAGATAGAAAGGGGCTGATTTGTGAATACATTTATAACATAGAGAGAAATATGAATACAAAATGCAACACAAATACAAATTCACCCGTCTAGCAAGGGAGTCCATGGGTTTGAATCTCATATCATATACAAACGAATTGGATTTTTTTTTCTATCTTTTTTTTCTTTTTTTTTTTATTCCTTCTTCCACTAGACCTAGTTACCTAGTGGTACTAGGTCCGCCTAGGAAGCGGTGTCTGCGCGAGTTTGAATCCCGTATCGTAACCAGACAAGGGATTTCTGTTCCCTCCTCCGGCTAGAACTTGAGCGGTGGGTCCTTCTGGGTGCTACCATTCGGGGTGAGACGATCACACTGAGGTCCCGTTTGCAGCATGGGGTAAGCGCACGTAAAAGAACCCACGGCCACAAAAAAAAAAAAGAGTTGTCGCTGGGAACAAAGAATGAAGAGAAAAAAAAAACCCACTTTGATAGTAAAAAACAGATGTACGTTCAGACAGGAAACGAAAAAAAAATATATGGGTGGCATTGTACTGTGGCGACATGTTCTCCCACGGGGGGGAGCAGCGCGAATTTCACATAGAGAAATGTGTTGTGACAAAACGTATTACAATGCAATGCAACACAATACAATACAATGCAGCCGCTATACAATACAGTACAGTGCAATGCAATGCAGTGCAATACAATACAGTGCAATGCAATGCAATACAATACAGTGCAATGCAATACAATACAGTGCAATGCAATACAGTGCAATACAATGCAATGCAATGCAATACAGTGCAATGCAATGCAATACAATACAGTGCAATGCAATGCAATACAATACAGTGCAATGCAATGCAATACAGTACAGTGCAATGCAATGCAATACAGTACAGTGCAATGCAATACAGTGCAGTGCAATGCAATACAATACAGTACAGTGCAATGCAATACAATACAGTACAGTGCAATGCAATACAATACAGTACAGTGCAATGCAATGCAATACAGTACAGTGCGATGCAATACAATGCAATGCAATACAATACAGTGCAATGCAATGCAATGCAATACAATACAGTGCAATGCAATACAATACAGTGCAATGCAATGCAATACAGTACAGTGCAATGCAATACAAAGCAGTGCAACACAGTACAATGCAATCCAGTGCAGTACAACACAAGGCAACGCAACGCAACGCAATGCAATACAGTGCAATGCAATGCAATACACTACACTACACTACACTACACTACACTACACTACCATAGCGTACCGGACCGTACCATACCATACCGTATCATACAATGCAATGCAATGCACTACACTACCATACCATAGCGTACCATAGCGTACCGGACCGTACCATACCGTACCATATATTATCATACAATGCAATGCAATGCACTACACTACCATACCATACCGTACCATAATTATCATACAATGCAATGCAATGCACTACACTACCATACCATAACGTACCATACAATGCAATGCAATGCACTACACTACCATACCATAACGTACCATACAATGCAATGCAATGCACTACACTACCATACCATAACGTACCATACAATGCAATGCAATGCACTACACTACCATACCATAACGTACCATACAATGCAATGCAATGCACTACACTACCATACCATAGCGTACCAAACCGTACCATACCGTACCATAATTATCATACAATGCAATGCAATGCAATGCAATGCAATACAATAAATGTATTAACATAGCGTTAAATCTTGCGCGGATGCTAATCACCAATAAAAAATATATATATATATATATATATTAAAAACAACAACAACAACAACAACAAAAGCAGCGCTGTCTCAGCCAACTTTCACTGCCACGCAAGTCAGACTGAAACCAAAGGGGTGGAAAAGAAAAAAAAAAGAAAAAAAAAGTCTAAACAAATGAAGATAGAAGGCTGCAGAAACCAGGAACGGAAAACGAGACGTTGGAACGAAGGAGCTGTTAAGGGGGGGGGGGTGTGGGGGGGTGGGAGGTGTGTGTTGGGGGGTGGGTGGGTGGGTGGGGGTGGGGGAGGTTAAGATCAGAATTGAAAGATCAAAAGCACGGTGGATCTGATGAAGCGATAGAGTGAGTGTGCATCTTTGTATCGTCGTGTCTTTGTTTCTTTCGTGCTTTTCTTTCTTTCTTTCTTTCTCTATCTACTCATTATTTGTTTATTCATACATTTATTTCTTTATCTACTTATTCATTATTTGTTTATTTATTTATTTGTTTGTTTGTTTATTTATTTATCTGTTTATCTATTTGACATGTATGTATTTAGTTATTCGTTTATTTATATATATCTATTCAGAAATATTATCTATTCATTTATTTATTATTCACGTGTCTTATTCACTGTACCACATGCATTGAGTTAACATGCGCTCTAGAGACACAGGGTCAGTACTATATGAAATTGAATGTGTCATCATCGTCGTCATCATCATCATCGGTAGTAGCAGTAATAGTAGTAGTAATAGTAGTAGTAATAGTAGTAGTTGTAATAGCAGAGAATGAGAAAGAAAACGAAAATAATGAGATAGAGAGATTGGAGTGGGGGGTTCGGGGGCGGGGGGAGGGGGGGGGAGGGGGGAGGGGCACACATACCATACATACAGACATACAGACAGACAGACTGACAGACAGAATTGACATAGAAAGGAAGAAAGACCAGAACGATTTGCTCAGTGCATTCGCCTATGAAAAGAAAGCAACATTAATTCATAAGTCAGATTAAACTATAAAGAGAAAGAAAAAAAAGAAAGAAAGAAAGAAAGAAAGAAAAAAGACGACAAAGAAGAAAAAAAAGAAGAAAAAAAAAAAGAAGAAAGAAAACCGCATTCACTTGCAAAAATACACTGTGTATCTATCTGTCGGTCTGTGCTTTGCCTCTCTCTCTCTCTCTCTCTCTCTCTCTCTCTCTCTCTCTCTCTCTCTCTCTCTCTCTCTGGTATGATGCTTTGATATCGTGGTGTATATATATTTTTTTCTTTGTTTTTTTTTTTTCTTTAGGATTTTGTGTGTCAATTCTTTTTTTCCCCCCCTCCATCCTTTCCCTTTCGATAGCCAGATAAAAAAAAAAAAATTGCGTATTCTATTACATTCAGAAATCAAATCAAATCAAACTTTCTCTCTCTCTCTCTCTCTCTCTCTCTCTCTCTCTCTCTCTCTCTCTCTCTCTCTCTGTGTCATGCTTCATTCGTGTATTTGTTTATTTTACAATACAAATAAATGTCAACTTTCTTGTCAAGTGAACACGCTTGAACCGTTACTGGATTCATATGGATAGCCACGAGACAAAACGAAAAAAAACAACAAAAAACCCAAAAAAACAAACCAGCAAACTTTACTTTGATTTACTGCAATCCTTCATACTGCTAAAGAAAAAAGAAAAGAAAAGAAAAAAAAACACACTCACCCCCCCCCCCCCTCCCCAGGAAACAAACACAAACAAACAAACAATAAGCAGCCATCAAGTCTTAGGAAGAACGGTTGATGATAATCCATCTCCTCCTCCTCCTCCTCCTTCTCCTCCTCCTCCTCCTCCCTCAAGGCCTGACTAAGCGCGTTGGGTTACGCTGCTGGTCAGGCATCTGCTTGGCTTGGCAGATGTGGTGTAGCGTATATATGGATTTTGTCCGAACTGACGCAGTGACGCCTCCTTGAGCTACTGAAACTGAAACTGAAACTGAAACTCCTCCTCCTCCTCCTCCGCCTCTTCATCTTTTTTTCTGTCGATGATGTGTTGGCTTCACTTAAATCAATTGTTTCTTCTATCTGTCGTTCTTTACTTCTTCTTCCTCTTCTTCGTTCGTATCGTGGGCTGCAACTACCACGTTCACTTGTATGTACACGAGTGGGCTTTTACGTATATGACCGTTTTTAACCCCGCCGTGTAGGCAGCCATACTCCGTTTTCGGGGTGGGGGGGGGGAGGGAGAGTGCGGGGGTGGGGTGGTGGTGGTGGTGTGGGGGGGGGGGTAGTTCTTTTCGATAAAGTTATGTCTGTTGATACAAACTTATTATTGTTTATTTGCTTGTTTGCGCGAATGGGCCTTTTTTTTGCCGGCTTTCTTTTTGTTTTTGTTTTAGTTGATATCTCTTTCTTTTTTTTAAATTTTTTTGTTTTGGTTGTATGGTAAGGGTAAATGAAGTATGTATTTAACGTTTCAGTGCCCCCACGGGGCATAAGAAAAGATACCTTTTGCCTTGCCTCTTTTTTTTTTTTTAACCCCCCCCCCCCCCTTTTTTTTTTTTTTTTTTGCTTCCGATTTCAAATACTGCAGTCAGAGGTACTAGTGACACAGGGTGACAGAAAAAAAGACCAGATGAGGAGCAGACAGAGGGAGAGAGGGAGGGAGAGGAGGAGAGAGGGAGGGAGAGAGGGGAGAGAGGGGGAGAGAGAGGGAGGGAGTGGGTAAGAGGGAGGGAGAGAAGGGGGGTGGGGCGTTTTGTATGGTTAGGGCGTAAACGTGGCCAGCTGTTTGCATGCCTGTCAACATTCCTCTGTCGTGTGTGTGTGTGTGTGTGTGTGTGTGTGTGTGTGTGTGTGTGTGTGCGCGCGCGCGCGCGCGCGCGCGCGCACGCGTGCACACGTGTGTGTGTGTATATATGTGTGTACATGCGTGTGTTTGCGTGCGTGTGTGTATTGCGTGCGTGCGCGCGTATGTGTGTTTGTGTGTGTGTGTGTGTGTGTGTGTGTGTGTGTGCGCTCGCGCGCGTGTGCGTACACGTGCTTTATTAACCCCTTGACAGCTGCTAGCAAGTAAGCTGGTCAGTGAAGGGCTGTCGTCTCACTCACTGAGACAGAACTGAGTTTGACAGGTCAGGGTTGTCGGTCAGTCAGTCAGTCAGTCAGTGACCATTCTGTATTGGGACTTTTCTGGTCTTGGGGCTGAGTGTCCTTTGTCCGGAAAAAAAAACAACAAAAAACCCCACTGACTTAGAAGTGTACAGAATTCGCCGCTGCTGCAATAAGGATTGATGCCACGCTGGTTTTGTTTCGCCCTGCTTCAGCGGTAAAGTGGTGAACTGAGGTCTGTTTGGTTTTGTGTGCACTTGCATATTATAATTATTATTTATTTATTTATTTATTTATCTATTTACGTATTTATGTACGCTTATCTATTATTTATTCACCTTTTTTTTTTCTCAAGGCCTGACAAAGCGCGTTGGGCTACGCCGCTGGTCAGGCATCTGCTTGGCAGATGTGGTGTAGCGTATATGGATTTGTCCGAACGCAGTGACGCCTCCTTGAGCTACTGAAACTGAAACTGTGCACTTGCCTTTTCATATATTATTCTATGATTACGATTGATTTTTTTATTTTTAAATTTTTTTTTTAGATACTGAAATTGAATGTTTAGTTTATATCGTTAAGAGAAAAGTGCTTCAAACTGTATTGGTTACATTACGCAATGTAAGTATTCACTTTGATGATGATGATGATGATGATTGTTATCATTATTGTTTTTGTTTTGTTTAGATATTGATTCTTTTCTTATCATCATTATCGCAAGTTAGTATTATTATTATTATTATTATTGTTGTTGTTGTTGTTTGTTTTAACATCAACATCATCGCCGCCGTAACTGATCATTACGATCATTATTATCATTCGAATGGTAGATAGATAGATGAATAAATAAATAAATCAACAAATAAGAACGGATGCTAGCATATTGATGTGTTAAAAAGCGACTGCAGCAGGCAAATACATACATACATACATACATATATAACATTTAGAACATGATAACTTTACGTAGAAGAAGACGTCATGTAAGGGTCAGAAAGATGACGTAAAAAATAGCATTACGTCATCTGTTATTCAAATCAAATCAAATCAAATCAAAAACACTTTATTAATCCACATGGAAATTAAGTTGTGCAATCACAGGCTCATTGTAAACACTGGCATAAAATCATGCGCAACATAAGAAGAGATTAAAACTAGTCAAATAAGAATTCCCAATAGCTGACGATATACTAACCCCCCCACCCCCCCCCACACACATACTCATGTTAAGACAATAGGGTATTGCACAACAATATTAACAAATGAAAACATCCAACAAAAAAAGGGTATAAGATTACTAAAAATGACATGCGCGCACGCACGCACACACACCCACCCACCCACACACACACACACACACACACACACACACACACACACACACGTTAAGACCATAAGGTATTGTACAACAATACATAAATAAAAACATCAAGGGAATAAATCGTATATATAAGTAAATGCACACACACACACACACACACACACACACACACACACACACACACACACACACACACACACACACACACTCACACACACACAAACAACGTATGCATGCACATAACATATGTCACGCCAATAAGATTAGAACATTAACATTAAGATACATGAAATCCAAGTAAAATAAGAAAATATTTAAAAATCACTTCCGATCACACACACACACAAATGCTTGCTTGCCCGTGCTCACCCGCTCAGTCCCACATGCACGCATAATGTCTGCTCCCATACACTCGTCTGCTGGTGAAGTTCAGGTGTTGCTGTGGCGAGGGGGCTTGGGGGGTGGGAGGGTTCACTTAGTGTATTGGATGTTTTGATTGTGTGCGCGAATGGCTGTAGGAATAAATGAATTAATGTATCGAGATGTTCTTGCGCGTGGAGCTCTAAACCTACCACTTATGTCTGACCTTCTGCTATTAATGTCATCATGTAGTGGGTGTCTTACGTCGGTCAAAATTGTTATTAGTCTGTCAGTCAGTTTTCTATTGTGCATGTCGCTAAAGGTGTCTTGTCTTATACCCACCACCCCACCCGCTTTCCTAATGACTTTTTCCAACCTGTCTTTGTCATGTTTGGTCAGGTTCCCCCCCCAGCACACGGCTCCGTATGTTAAAACACTACAGACAACAGATGTGTAAAACATTTGGAGCATCTGCTTGCATACATTAAAAGATTTCATTTTTCTAAGACAGTACATGCGACTGTTGCTCTTTTTAATGAGTGCAGTTGAGTTTTCATTCCAAGACAGCTTATTGTCGATTATCACACCGAGATATTTGTATGAGTCTACTTGTTCGACCACTTCATTTTTTGTGATGATTTTACTTAAAGTTGATTTCTTTTTTCTGAAGTCGATTACAAGCTCTTTGGTTTTGCCAACATTCAGCTCAAGGAAATTTTCTTCACACCAGTTCACAAACCTGTCAATTTCTCTTCGGTAGTCAGTGTCATCGTCATCAGTAATAAGTCCTGTCAGTGCGGAGTCATCTGCAAACTTAACGAGGGGACACGAATTGGTCAGACTTCTGCATTCAGCCGTATACAAGGTAAAAAGAAAAGGCGAGAGGACTGTACCTTGTGGTGCACCTGTGTTTGTGAAAGAGACAGGAGACATAAAATCATTTAATTTTTACAAAATTTTATTAGTGTAGTCTGTGACCAAGCGGCCGGCTAGCAGCGAAAATTCAGATTTTATTGTTTTTGTTTAACAAAATAGGCGTTGTTTTTCTACTTTGTTTTATTATATATATATATATATATATATATATATATATATATATTAACAACTCTTTGATGAGCAAAACAAGGTGAGGAATACCAGACGAAGAAAAAAAAAACAAAAACAAGATCAGAGGAGAACGAAAGGTAGTTAGACTGACTGACAGACAGACAGACAAACACACACACACACACACACACACACACACACACACACACACACACACACACACACACACACACACACAGGTGAGGAGGACAGATTGTGTGTGTGTGTGTATGTGTGTGTGTGTGTGTGTGTGTGTGTGTGTGTGTCACTGACCGATCAAAGAAAAAGAAAGTAGGGGGGAAAAAAAGGGTCCACATGCTCGCTGTTTCCCCAAAGTGCCAGACAGACAGACAACCAATCAGACACACACACACACACACACACACACACACACACACACACACACACATACAGCCAATCAGACAGACGGACGGACGGACAGACGGGGGGGGAGAGAGGACAGGAGACATGCCACTGACCGATCAGAAGCTCCACCTGCTCGCTGTCAATCCACAGCGCCAGCCGGCTCCGACCCCTTGGTCCCCGGCACCTGGCCAGCCCCGCCAGGACCACCAGGCCCAGCGTCAGCAGCAGCAGTCTCAGGGGCGCCCCTTGCCGGCCCCGCATCCCGCCCCCACCCCCGCCCCCAGCCCCCCCGCCCCCACCACCCCCAACACCGCTCCCACCCGCCGCCACCACCACCACCACGCCCCCTCGCCTCCTCCTCCTCCTCCCCCTCCTCCTTTCTCCTCCTCCTCCTCCTCCTCCTCCTACCTCTTCGTCGACGTCGCCTTCTTCTTCCTCCTCCTCCTCCTCACCTTCCTCCCCTCCTCTTCCTCCTCCTCCTACCACCACCACCACCACTACCCCCCACACCGCGCTCAACCATGGACCACAGAGGTCGGCCAGACGTCGAAGCGGTTGTCGGGGTGGGGTGGGGTGGGGGTATGGATGAGGTGAGGAATGAGCAGCGGTGGTGGTGGTGGTGGTGGTGGTGGCGGGGATGGTGATGGTGGTGGTGGCGGTGGTGTTGGGGGTGGGGGTGGGGGTGGCGTTGGGTGGAGGGGGGTGGTGGGCGGTGGGGGTGCCGGGCGCAGGGGCGGTGGTGGTGGTGGTGGTGGGGATGGTGGCGGTGGTGGTGGCGGTGGTGATGGACGTAATGGTGTTGATGGTAATGGTGGCAGTAACGGTGACACCAGGTGACTGACTTTTATCACGTGCAGTTGGCTGACAGTAGTGGCCTGATGTTGTTTTTCCGCCAAGCACTCTCCTCATGAAAACAAAAGAAATGTTGATGTGTTGCTGTTGTTAAAAAAAAAAAATCCAAGAATTCCCCACAAACACCTTTTTTTTTTCTCTTCACAGCTAACGCTAGTAGTAGCTTCACTCGCCGAACTTTCAGTGTGAAACGACCGCTTCAAAGGAAACAGTCATATTATCTCCAACCATAAAATAACAGGGTGAAAACATTTATCAGGTTTGAGAAAAAAAAATAAAATAAAATAAACACACCACACTTCTATAAATGCAATACGCACAATCACACTTTTGTAACTCCGACGAAATTGTGTTCATCGTTGTCAACTTCGGCAGCCTGTTTTATGAAATCGGTAAATTCAACACAATCGGTTCACACAATCACATAATGCAAAATTCGACAATGAACCCGTTGACAATCTGGAGTCAGATATTTGACAACAGTGACGTAGATTCTGTTCAGCCTGTTTTGATAAAATCGGTAAATTCAACTTCGTTCACACAATCACATAATGCAAAAAAAATTCGACAATAAAACCGTCGAAGCTTTTGAGTCAGGTAATTGCCGACAGCGAATTACCTACATCCTTTGAACTGCCCCACCAGAAGTAGAATGCTCAGTGGAACGGGCGAAACACACGAAGCGCAAACACACGGCCACCATTATTTCGTAACAAGTGCGATGTTATCTTCATCCCATCCCTGCTAACAATTGGGAAAACTACCGCAGCTTAAGTGACAAAACCAAACTGCACTGAGAGAAAGAAACGTTTTAATTGAGGCCTCAAACCAGCCGTGGACGACAACTGTTTGTTCTTCCTTCAAGGTTCGTTTTTGGGGTTTGGGTTATCCATCAGCTTCCGTGTTTTTTTGTTTTTTTTGATGCACCACCAACCGGTCACAACAGAATCGAATGTGACCTCACAATTAGAACAAATTAACATTGAAAGAAAGGTTTAATCCTAGTCATGAAGAAAACAATTTTTTTTCTTTTTTCTTTATTCATTTATTTCTTTTTAGTCTGCACTGAAGGAGAAGAAGGAAGAACAGATGGAGTTAAAAGGACATCACACTTCCTAGCTCCCAACACCAAAAGTCTCGCCACATAATTTGGGAGGTGTTGAATGAAGGCTGCGGACAGCACAGAGCTGGCCAGGAAGATTCGAACCCCGGCCGCCACTCTCACCCAGGGCACACGCCCCAGCCTGTCCAGGCCCCCCAAGACATCGTTGTGGATTGGCCCGGTCCCGCCCCACCTCCCGCCAGCATGCGCAGTGTCTGGGGATCACGTGACGGGCAAGTGTGACGAAGTGTCGGGGTCGCGCGCCAGGTGAGCGCGTGCTGGGGAGCCGAGGCTGGAGCTGGAAGCGCGCGCCAGGAGAGTAAGGAGGACGCCGGTGATGAGGGTGGTGAGGATGGCGGTGGTCGCCCGGCGTTGCACTGGACCTGAGGGCTGGTTGACTTTCATTGGAGCTTGCTCCCCTGTTGGGGGGGAGAGGCCTTCACGCCGTGTCGCGCCGTCCGTCCCTTTCTGTCGGCACTGCGGAGGGAGGGAGGGAGGGAGGGAGGGGGTGGGGTGTGTCTGTGGGGAAGGTGGTGTGCAGTCCGGATCCCACTTCTCCGGGGGAGACAGCGGTGGTACATCCCTCACCTCACACACCTCCTGTCTCGGTGCCTTTCATCTAATTATATTCCACAGCTCTAAAACCTCTCCCCTTCCTGTCTGCCTTTCTAATAAATACCTAATTATAGTTCACAGCCGGCTGTCTACACTTCACAGACGGGGGGTTCAGCCGTGGTGAGTTTTTTTCGTTAGAAATCTCGCTGAATTTACATTCACTTTTATTTCTGTGCAAGATCGAGGCAATATTATCAGAGACTTTGCCCGAGCTTCAATTCAAATCAAATCAAAACGATTCAAACCAATCCAGGATTTTCCTTATAGCATTTTGATCGAAAATACCCCTCCTTACACAGCTCACACTGTATTTCGCAACAGTCAAAATGCTTCAGTGTAGAAAAACATCATTCATAATATATGAGACATGTTCACATACATGTTCTTCTAAGAAGCATATGACTTCAAACTGAAATTGTTCTATGGCAGATTATTACAACCTCGGAAATCTGTTAGAGAGAGAGAGATAACAAATTCTTTCTCAGAATATATATCTTCAAACTGTTAACGTTATATGGCAGATTATTTCTGTCTCGCAAATCTGTTGGAGAGAGAGAGAGATAACAGATTCTTTCTCAGAATAGATATCTTCAAGCTGTTAGCGTTCTACGGCAGATCATTACTGTCTGGGAAATTTGAGGGAGGGGAGGACGACCGACTTTGTGTTTGGGATCTTGGGGTCTGTGATCACGTTGTGCCCTCACTACAGGCATTGCAAGGGTAGCGGCGGCCGGCTTTTTTTTTTTCCTCTGCACCTGGAAAGGAAACAGGAAAAAACGGGACGATGTAGAAATGTATCAGTAATATGTATGATGATGATGATGATGATGATGATGATGATAATAATAATAATGTCATCAATAATGAACACACCTGGAAAGGAAACAGGAAAAACGGGATGATGTAGAAATGTATCAGCAAAATTTATAATAATAATAAGAAGAAGAAGAATGATAATGTCATCAATAATGAACACATCGCTGGTTAGTTCAAAAGTCTCAAAGAATACTGACGGACCTCTGGAAATAGTTCCCCGGAGACAGACAGACAGAGAGAGAGAGAGAGAGAGAGAGAGAGAGGTGGAATAATTCAAGCCCTGTTGTCTTGAAACCGAAAGTGAAACTGCAGAACCGAAAAAAACCAACCTGATGTAAACACATTTGTATTTGTATTTCTTTTTATCACAACAGATTTTTCTGTGTGAAATTCGGGCTGCTCTCCCCAGGGAGAGCGCGTCGCTATACTACAGCGCCACCCATTTTTTTTTAATATTTTTTCCTGCGTGCAGTTTTATTTGTTTTTCCTATCGAAGTGGATTTTTCTACAGAATTTTGCCAGGAACAACCTTTTAGTTGCCGTGGGTTCTTTTACGTGCGCGAAGTGCATGCTGCACACGGGACCTCGGTTTATCGTCTCATCCGAATGACTAGCGTCCAGACCACCACTCAAGGTCTAGTGAAAATATCGGCGGCTGAGCCGTGATTCGAACCAGCGCGCTCAGATTCTCTCTCGCTTCCTAGGTGGACGCGTTACCTCTAGGCCATCACTCCACATGGGTACTACACATAAAATTGTAACGCGTTGAAATTCTTTTTGCTCGTTCAAAAGAGGACAGGGGAAGGGAGTATTTCGAAATGTGAATACTTCAGACTTGAAGGGGGGATATGGGATGATGACTTGTTCGTAATGCCGGGAGAGCTCTTCAGTAACTATGGCATCCTGGAATTGACTCGGGGTTACCAGGGAAACTGGGCACTCTCGTTGTGACGAGACTGAACTGTCACACGAGCCGAGAAGACCACAGTATCACACCTTTATTCCTCCCTCTCTTTTAGTCAGGGGGAGAGAAAAAAAAAAGAGAGCAAAAAAAACAACAAATAAACAACAAAAACGAGCAAACAAACAAACATTGTTTATTCCCTTACCATAACTGTGGAGTGATGGCCTAGAGGTAACGCGTCCGCCTAGGAAGCGAGAGAATCTGAGCGCACTGGTTCGAATCACGGCTCAGCCACCGATATTTCCCCTCCCTCCAGTAGACCTTGAGTGGTGGTCTGGACGCTAGTCATTCGGATGAGACGATAAACCGAGGTCCCGTGTGCAGCATGCACTTAGCGCTCGTAAAAGAACCCACGGCAACAAAAGGGTTGTTCCTGGCAAAATTATGTAGAAAAATCCACACACGAAAAAAAAATGGGGGGTGGGGGTGGGGTGGGGGGCGCTGTAGTGTAGCGACGCGCTCTCCTTGGGGAGAGCAGCCCGAATTTCACACAGAGAAATCTGTTGTGGTAAAAATAACTACAAATACAAATTATAAATATAATATATTCAGTTCCCGCTCTGTCTATCTATCTGTCTCCCCCCGCCCTCCCCCCTCCCCTCTCTCTCTCTCTCTTCTCCCCCTTTTCCTCCTCTCTTTCAGCACCCCCTCACTCCTCTCTCTCTCTCTCTCTCTCTCTGTCTTCTCTCTCTCTCTCCATCTTTGTCTGTCTCTCTTTGTTCTCACTCTTTCTCTCTGTCCCCTTCCCCTCTTTCTCTCCCTCTCTCTTCCTCCCTCAGTCTCTCTCTCTCTGTCCCTCTCTGCCGCCCCCCCCCCTCTCTATCTCTCAGCCCCCCCACCCCCCCTCCGCCCCTCGTTACTAGACATGCACTCACGGGCGAAAAGAATTAGCAATAATGTTTCACTCACCAGTCCGTGTGTTCATTCGGCCTTTTTTTGTAAACATGTGGGGTTTTTGTTGTTGTTGTTGTTGTTGTTGTTTGTTTTAGTTTTTTGACTCACTTGTGTAAACAAAGTGAGTCTATGTTTTAACCCGGTGTTCGGTTGTCTCTCTGTGTGTGTGTGTGTGTGTGTGTGTGTGTGTGTGTGTGTGTGTGTGT
>NC_134883.1:49121900-49124400 GCF_041734735.1 Babylonia areolata
TGTAGTGATTGTAGCGTTTTGTGACAGTGGGGTCAAACCCCTTGACGGCTAGGTCCAGAGTCTTGAGGATGGAGGCATCGTTGCCTTGTAGCTTCCTCAAAGGCAGGGAGTCCATAGCCAGCTGTGTCTGAGGCTCTGTATATGTGGAGTGATGGCCTACCTAGAGGTAACGCGTCCGCCTAGGAAGCGAGAGAATCTGAGCGCGCTGGTTCGAATCACGGCTCAGCCGCCGATATTTTCTCCCCCCTCCACTAGACCCTGAGTGGTGGTCTGGACGCTAGTCACTCGGATGAGACGATAAACCGAGGTCCCGTGTGCTAGCATGCACTTAGCGCACGTAAAAGAACCCACGGCAACAAAAGAGTTGTTCCTGGCAAAATTCTGTAGAAAAATCCACTTCAATAGGAAAAACAAGTAACGCAAGAAAAAATACAAAAAAAATGGGTGGCGCTGTTCTGTAGCGACGCGCTCTCCCTGGGGAGAGCAGCCCGAATTTCACACAGAGAAATCTGTTGTGATAAAATGAAAATGAAATGTATATGACCGCTGGGCCCACTCCTCTCCTTCCGGTGTTGTGTTTCTTTCCTTCACCTGTCTGAAGTCAGGATATAACCCCTTCACACCAGGGCGGAGTGAGGAGGAAGTTTCAGTTTCAGTTTCAGGAGCTCAAGGAGGCGTCACTGCGTTCGGACAAATCCATATACGCTACACCACATCTGCCAAGCAGATGCCCGACCAGCAGCGAAACACCAACGCGCTTTGTCAGGCCTTGAGGGGGAAAAAAGTGTGTGTGTGTGTGGGGGGAGGGGGGGAGGGGTGTCGGGGGGGGGGGGGGCGTCGAGGAAGAACAACAACAACAAATAAACAAACAAACAAACAACAACCGGAGTAAAGTGCCTTTCTCAAGGACACATACACACACACACACACACACACACACACACACACACACACAGAAAACACCATGCCGAAACGGGGATTCGAACCCTAATCCCTGGTGAACGCTGGATCCGATCAGATGTCAAACTTGTAGTAACCGACTCTGCCGTGGAGCTTTCATCAAGATTGCAAATTTTTCAGATTTAGGGCTTGGGAGTTTGGGGGCTGACACTTGTCGACAGGTCAAGAACCATGCGCAAACAACGATATTCGCTCATTTCCGGCCCTTGTCTGAGGACTTGGGAGGTGGTGGTTGCGGCCCCTGACTATTGAGGTCTTCAGTTATTTATGACGTGGGTCGTAAAACTGTGTTTTTGGGCGTGTGTGCTGGAGGCTGAAGGCTAGGTGTAAAGAATGTCTGTATGGGGGGTTGGGAATGGGTGTAACTCAACATGTACGGTATCGTATTATATTGTGTTGTGTTGTATTGTATTGTATTGTATTGTGTTGTATTGTGTTGTGTTGTGTTGTGTTGTATTGTATTGTGTTGCGTTGCGTTGCGTTGCGTTGCGTTGTAGTGCATTGCATCGCATTGTATTGTATTATATTGCATTGCATTGTATTTATTGCGTTGCGTTGCGATGTAGTGTAGTGTAGTGTAGTGTAGTGTAGTGTAGTGTAGTGTAGTGTAGTGTAGTGTAGTGCATTGCGTTGCGTTGCGTTGCGTTTGCGTTGCAGTGTAGTGCATTGCATTGTATTGTATTATATTGCATTGCATTGTATTGTATTGCGTTGCGTTGCGGTGTAGTGTAGTGCATTGCACTGCACTGCATTGCATTGCTTTGCTTTGCATTGCATTGCATTGCATTGTATTGTGTTGCGTTGCGTTGCGTTTGCGTTGCAGTGTAGTGCATTGCATTGCATTGTATTGTATTCTATTATATTGTATTGTATTGTATTGTATTGTATTGTATTGTATTGTATTGCTTTGCATTGCATTGCATTGCATTGTATTGTTTCACAACATATGTCTCTGTGTGAAATTCGGGCTGCTCTACCCCGGAGAGAGCGCATCCCCACAGTATAGCCCCCCCCCCCCCCCCCCCCCCGACACCCCCCCCGACCCCCACAGAACCCCCCCCCCCCGACCCCCCCTCCACACACACACACACACACACACACTTTTTTTTTTCTTCTTTTCCATTTGTCTGCCTGCTAGTGCATTCTCTGTTTTACTTTCAAAGTGAGTTTGATGATGATGATTCTGTTTGGATATATCGTCTCTTCATGCTGAGTTGTCAGCAGTACTGACACATAATCATCACTGCATAAAAAAATTAATAATTATCGTTACTATGAAACTGTAGTGACGCTATCGTTTGTTCTAGGTAAGTGGTGAATGTTTTGTTTTTTTTTGTTTCACATCAGAAGGAGAAGGTAAAGAATAAGTTGGGGGGGGGGTTTTTTTTTTTGTTTTTTTGGTTTTTTGGGTTGTTGTTTTTTTGTGTCCAATAATTCAGGAAGAAGAAAAAGAGTTTGCTTTTTTTTCTGGATAAAAAAAAAATCATGATGACTTGGGAAACTCACCTTTCAAAAAATGAAATATCCATAGCAGTATTGT
>NC_134883.1:49126900-49139400 GCF_041734735.1 Babylonia areolata
TGTGAGTAAGAGAGAGGGAGAGACGATGGGACAGAGAGAGGGACACACACACACACACACAGACACACACAGACACACACACACGCACACACACAGACACACACAGACACATACACACGCACACACACACACACACACACACACACATTCACAGAGATCCTCCTGCCCCCCCTCCCCACCACCGCCCCGCACACAGAATCCATTCTCCGCCACCCCACCACACACACACAAGTTTTAAATTTCAAGTTTTGATTATCCTTTCACTCCTATTGGAATATGGAGGATTACTGCAAAATAATGTTTTCGTGCCCAGAACAAACATTTCCAATTACACAACAATGTGGCATAATAGTTGAGAAAACACAAAATGTCTTTTAACCCCCAAAGTGTAGCTAGGCAACATTTGCAAATCTAATCATCTTACTTACAGCTAAAATGACTTCTTTTTGTTTTTTTTTGCCTCCTTTAAGCATATTACAGAAATTAAAAACCGATTTTGGAAACAAATATATATATTTTAGGAACATATCTATTTCGCAACTGATCATAACTGGGACATTCCGTTATAAAAAAAAATGAAACCCATCCCCAATCACAGACATGTTACAAACCTTACAAAGCTGTAACTCTCGTGGTATGCCTTTGTGTCTCCCTGTTTCTAAGAGAGAGGGAGAGACAATGGGAGAGAGAGAGAGAGAGAGAGAGGGACACACACACACACACACACACACACAGAGTCAGGCAGGTGCAGATGATGTGACCACAGGTCAATGACCCTGGTCGGTCACCTCAATGAAGCGAGTAACCACTGAACTAATCCACTTGTCGTGCCGGGTTCTGGACTCAAGTCAGGGTTACTGCCAATTACGGGGGCCAGTTGGCACCACTGCTACTCTCTGGAACTGATGGTCCGTCTGCTTCCTTACAAAGAATATTATAAAATAAAAAATAAAAAAAAAATTTTAAAAAGCCTGAATTTGAAGACTCGCACCAAGAATGTCACGACGAAAAATAATAGATGAGCAAAATAAATAAATAAAGAGATACGTAAAGAAAAAACAAAAACAAAACAAAACACGAAACACCAGAGCCAAGAATGAATAAATAGATAAATGAATAAATAGATAAATAAATGAATAAATAGATAAATACAAATCGAAACGGAACACCAAAGCCACTTGCGAGTCGACGGTTCCTTATTTCAAATCTTTTACTTTTTCCTGCCTTTTTATTTCCCCCCCTTCTTCCTTTTTTTAAATCTAAAAAAAAATATTATTCTCTCTTTTTTTGTCTCCATATCAGAATCGGATTACGCAAGATGCGATAAAGAAAAAAAAAAAAAAAAAAGAAACCTTCTCACCTTTATTTCACAGTCTGTCTGTTCTGGCTTTATCCACAAGCACTGAGGAATCATCCACACAAGTCCGTCAGCGTCTCGAAGACGGAAAGAAAAGAAAAGAAACAGAAGTGGAAAAGTGTACCACCAACCCGGCAAACGTTCTACAACAACAATCCTAAAAAACAAACAACAAAAAAACAAAAACGGAAGGGTGTAGTAGCACAGAGAGAGAGAGAGAGAGAGAGGGAGAGAGAGAGAGAAAACACTTTGTATCTACGCAGAAAATCTTCCACGAGTCAGCCGACTAATGCCGGGGGTGATAAGAAGAAGAAGAAGGAGGAGGAGGAGGAGGAGGAGGAAGAGGAGGAGGGGGGGGAAGAAAGAAAGTGGGCAAGGAGGAGGGAGGGTATTGTGGCGTTGGTACGTCCCACACTGAACGCACACACACACACACACACACACACACACACACACACGCTGTCTCTCTCTCTCTCTCCCTCTCTCTCTCTCCCTTTCTCCCTCTCTCCCCCCCCCCCCCTCTCTCTCTCTTGCCTGGAGACAAGAGAAGCAGAGTGGGCGGCCTCTTCCCAAAGCCTTGATCTGTCACTGGCACGAGCCACGCACCACGCTTTCCAGTCAACTGGTCGGAGGCAGAGTGGGTGGGATAGAGGGGGGTGGGAGGTGGTGGAGGAGGAGGAGCGGTTGGGGAGGGTGGGGGCGGGGGGGGGGGGGGGGGCGGGGGTGGTGGTAGTGGAGGGGGGTTAGCTGCTTTCATACTCCTTTTATTTCCCCCTCCCCTTTGGTGCCATTGCTGGCTGTTATACGGAAGCCGTGGACTTCTGAGTAGACTGTCTTCATCACAGATACTTTTTTTTTTTTTTGCACAGATAAAAGGCTTTGTTGGGGACCTCTCAGTGAACCCACTATATGATGTGTGTTTCCGGTTTTTATCTATTTATCTATTTGATTATTTATCTATTTAGTTAGTTAGTAGGAGTGATGGCCTAGAGGTAACGCGTCCGCGGAGGAAGCGAGAGAATCTTGAGCGCGCTAGTTCGAATCACGGCTCAGCCGCCGATATTTTCTCCCCCTCCACTACACCTTGTGTGGTGGTCTGGACGCTAGTCATTCGGATGAGACACGAAACCGAGGACCCGTGTGCAGCATGCACTTAGCGCACGTAAAAGAACCCACGGCAACAAAAGGGTTGTTCCTGGCAAAATTCTGTAGAAAAATCCACTTCGATAGGAAAAACAAATAAAACTGCACGCAGGAAAAGATATATATATATATATTATATGTATATAATAAAAAATATGAAAAAAAGGGTGGCACTGAAGTATAGCGACGCGCTCTCCCTGAGGGGAGCAGCCCGCCGAATTTCACGCAGAGAAATCTGTTGTGATAAAAAGAAATACAAATACAAATAGTAACTTAGTTAGTTACTTGGTTGGTTGTTTGGTTGGTTACTCAGCCCAGTCAGTCAGTTAGCTGTCTATTTATTTATTAAAATATCAATTCATCTATCAAATTATTATCTATTTATTCATCTGTTTATTTATTCATTTATCTATCTGTCTATCTATCTATCTATCTACCCATCTATCTATCTATCTATCTATCTATATCTATCTATCGATCGATCTATTTAACTATCTATCTATCTATCTACTTGTTTGTTTGTTTCTTTCTTTATCGTCCTATCTATCTATCTATCTATCTATCTACTTGTTTGTTTCTTTATTTATCGTCTTATCTATCTATCTATCTATCTATCTATCTATCTATCTATCTATTTATTTACTTGTTTGTTTCTTTCCTTGTTTATCGTCATGTTGACATTGTCTAAATGTTCAATTATAACCAGATAACTGATCTTGCCCCCACCACACCACCTCCACTTCGCTCCCGTCGAAAACAGGGCGAAAAGTGAGAGTAACGTCCCTGTCTTCTACTCTCACGTCGTGGGAGAGCTGGTCTGGTGCTGCCAGTCCCTGTGTCAGTCGCTGAGCGCCAAGGCGGGGCAGGGGTTGTCGGGGTGACGCATGCAGTTTCATGTTTATAAATAAAATGTTGATGACTATACATGAAGTGAATAAAATTCAATCATTGAATACATATATATGAATATGTAAGTATGAACTATGATAAATGTATCCAGTTTATCTAATTGCATGAATGAATAGACCGACAAAATGGCGTGCTAAACAACACAGATTTTTATTTCATTACATTGTTTGAGACAGTTAACAGAGGAGAGACCATTTGATTGATGTAACAATTAATACAATGACTGGTGAGTGACTGAATGATTGATCAAATGATTGATCTTGCAATGAATATCAATATCATACAGTGGAAAAGTGACTGAATAATAACTACTAAACAGATAAACTGGATAAGGTGTGTGATGATGAATAAATTCAAGGAAACGTGGTGATGTGTTTGAAAAAAACGTCCAAAGAAAATCAAGAAACAAACAGTATATAAAACAACAAAAGCATGTTATATCTATCTGTTGCCCAATTTCAAATGCAAAAAAAAACAAAAAAACAGTCAACCATAATTTCCTCTTCAGTATCAACAAAAAAATTATCGTCAGGGCGACACTGACAGCACGTGACTTTCCAAATAAGGAGCGTGATGCCAGGGGAGGTTTGTCGCGCGCGTGTGCGGAGCTACACGCCTCGCTACAAGTTTCAGGCGTCGGCGCGACAATGTAGCCAGGCATCAAAAAATGATGCGCGGCCGACGCTGACGCCCCGTGGGCGACGGGCCGAAGCTTGAGTGACGGCGAAACGGACTGGAATAGTTGATTCCTACTGACCAATTATTCGTGTGCTGACTGAACCCCACATAGACCACGTGAACAGCGCAGTAGAATTGGATTCAACGACCTGTTGGCAAAAAAAAAAAAAAAAAAAAGCCCTTTCGGTTAAGTTGTTTAACCCACTCAGTACAGCCAGTCCTCTCTTCTCCTCTACACAGACCACTCGGATGTCCAGTGGGTGTCTGAATGACCCAACCTTTAGCTTCCGTCGTCAGAATTGTGGTTTTCTTTGTCAACATTTACCTCTTCAGTATAAGAGCCTACCGCTTGCAATATTTTGATGATGGTAATTGGGCTGAAACGCTGTTAACGTCATCTCTTTCGCCGTTCGTATGGAGAGAGTTAAAACTGTAGTCTTCTGATGTTTTCGCTGCAGTTTTCCGTTCGTTCACCGTGTTGGCCAGTAGTAGTGTGATATAAAACCCCTCTCCGTGCTCTTATAGTAATATGTTGTTATTGTTGTTCAAGGAGGAAGTTCAAGTGAGCATCACTGTGTATGACATGTCTTTAAACCCAGCACTCTTTAAGTCATCCCGCTCTCTCTTGGGATTGTCACGACAAACGGATGTTGTGCTCTCCCTTGGGATTGTCATGACAAACGGATGTTGTGTTCTCCCTTGGGATAGTCATGACAAACGGATGTTGTGTTCTCCTTTAAGATTGTCACGACAAACGGATGTTGTGCTCTCCCTTGGGATTGTCACGACAAACGGATGTTGTGTTCTCCCTTGGGATTGTCATGACAAACGGATGTTGTGTTCTCCTTTAAGATTGTCACGACAAACGGATGTTGTGCTCTCCCTTGGGATTGTCATGACAAACGGATGTTGTGTTCTCCCTTGGGATAGTCATGACAAACGGATGTTGTGTTCTCCTTTAAGATTGTCACGACAAACGGATGTTGTGTTCTCCCTTGGGATTGTCATGACAAACGGATGTTGTGTTCTCCTTTAAGATTGTCACGACAAACGGATGTTGTGTTCTCCCTTGGGATAGTCATGACAAACGGATGTGTTCTCCTTTAAGATTGTCACGACAAACGGATGTTGTGTTCTCCCTTGGGATTGTCACGACAAACGGATGTTGTGCTCTCCCTTGGGATTGTCATGACAAACGGATGTTGTGTTCTCCCTTGGGATAGTCATGACAAACGGATGTTGTGTTCTCCCTTGGGATTGTCATGACAAACAGATGTTGTGCTCTCCCTTGGGATAGTCACGACAAACGGATGTTGTGCTCTCCTTTAAGATTGTCACGACAAACGGATGTTGTGCTCTCCTTTAAGATTGTCACGACAAACGGATGTTGTGCTCTCCCTTGGGATAGTCACGACAAACGGATGTTGTGCTCTCCTTTAAGATTGTCACGACAAACGGATGTTGTGCTCTCCTTTAAGATTGTCACGACAAACGGATGTTGTGCTCTCCTTTAAGATTGTCACGACAAACGGATGTTGTGCTCTCCCTTGGGATAGTCACGACAAACGGATGTTGTGCTCTCCTTTAAGATTGTCACGACAAACGGATGTTGTGCTCTCCTTTAAGATTGTCACGACAAACGGATGTTGTGCTCTCCCTTGGGATAGTCACGACAAACGGATGTTGTGCTCTCCTTTAAGATTGTCACGACAAACGGATGTTGTGCTCTCCCTTGGGATAGTCACGACAAACGGATGTTGTGCTCTCCCTTGGGATAGTCACGACAAACGGATGTTGTGCTCTCCTTTAAGATTGTCACGACAAACGGATGTTGTGCTCTCCTTTAAGATTGTCACGACAAACGGATGTTGTGCTCTCCTTTAAGATTGTCACGACAAACGGATGTTGTGCTCTCCCTTGGGATAGTCATGACAAACGGATGTTGTGCTCTCCTTTAAGATTGTCACGACAAACGGATGTTGTGCTCTCCTTTAAGATTGTCACGACAAACGGATGTTGTGCTCTCCTTTAAGATTGTCACGACAAACGGATGTTGTGCTCTCCTTTAAGGTTGTCACGACAAACGGATGTTGTGCTCTCCTTTAAGATTGTCACGACAAACGGATGTTGTGCTCTCCCTTGGGATAGTCACGACAAACGGATGTTGTGCTCTCCTTTAAGATTGTCACGACAAACGGATGTTGTGCTCTCCTTTAAGATTGTCACGACAAACGGATGTTGTGCTCTCCCTTGGGATAGTCACGACAAACGGATGTTGTGCTCTCCCTTGGGATAGTCACGACAAACGGATGTTGTGCTCTCCTTTAAGATTGTCACGACAAACGGATGTTGTGCTCTCCTTTAAGATTGTCACGACAAACGGATGTTGTGCTCTCCCTTGAGATTGTCACGACAAACGGATGTTGTGCTCTCCCTTGAGATTGTCACGACAAACGGATGTTGTGCTCTCCCTTGAGATTGTCACGACAAACGGATGTTGTGTTCTCTCTCCCTTGAGATTGTCGCGACAAACGGATGTTGTGCTCTTCCTTGGGAATGTCACGACAAACGGATGTTGTGCTCTCCCTTGAGATTGTCACGACAAACGGATGTTGTGCTCTCCCTTGAGATTGTCACGACAAACGGATGTGCTCTCCCTTGAGATTGTCACGACAAACGGAGTGCTCTCCCTTGAGATAGTCACGACAAACGGATGTTGTGCTCTCCCTTGATATTGTCACGACAAATGGATGTTGTGCTCTCTCTCTCTCTTGTGATTGTCTTGACAAACGTGTGTTGACTAATGTCAGTTCTATCTCAGCAACTGCTCCCGATCTTTGTCCGGTATGATGGCTGCCTTCCGGGGGAGCATAGAAGGACGACGTGTTGTGTTGGCACAAGCATAGTTATCTACTTATCGCTTAGGACTGTAAAGGATATAGATGACTATAAGCGGCCATTTCGCTACATGAATAAATAAATAGATTAATAAACAGAAGGGAAAAAAATTAGAAATAGAAAAGAACAAGGAAAACAAATGTTAAGATGGAAATGAAATGACGTGAAGGTTTGTTTGGTTCGTTCCTTTCTTTCCTTCTCTCTCTCTCTCTCTCTCTCTCTCTCTCTCTCTCTCTCTCTCTGTCTCTCTGTCTGTCTCTGTTCTCTGTCTCTCTGTCTCTCTCTGTCTCTCTCTGTTTCTCTCTGTCTCTCTCTATTTCTCTCTCTGTCTTTGTCTGTCTCTGTCTCTCTCTGTGCCTCTGTCTGTCTCTCTCTCTCTCTGTCACTGTCTGTCTCTCTGTCTGTCTCTGTCTCTCTGTCTCTCTGTCTCTGTCTCTCTCTCTCTCTCTGTCTCTGTCTGTCTCTCTCTCTGTGTTTCTCTCTCTGTGTCTCTCTCTCTGTCTCTGTCTGTCTCTCTGTCTCTGTCCCTCTCTGTCTCTGTCTCTCTGTCTCTGTCTGTCTGTCTGTTTGTCTCTCTGTCTCTGTCTGTCTGTCTCTCTCTCTCTGTCTGTCTGTCTCTCTGTCTCTCTCTATTTCTCTCTCTCTGCCTCTGTCTCTTTGTCTCTGTCTGTCTGTCTGTCTGTCTCTCTGTCTCTGTCTGTCTGTCTGTCTCTCTTTCTCTTTTATTTTTTAAATTTTATTACTTCTCTTTTCATGTTTCCCGCCCTTTTTTTCTGTATTTCTTTTAGCATTTCTGTGCCCTTTCTCTGGCTCTCCGTGCCCCATCTGCAGACCTGCAGCCACTTGTGGGCTTGGGGTTTGAATCTCCCGAAACGCATGCATGTCCACCGGTGTTCTATTTTGATATTGTTCATCTCTTTCTTTCTTTTTTTTCTTTCTTTTTTTTCTAAAAGTGAAATGGCTGTTTATAGTCATCATGTCCTGTACATTCCTAAACGATAAGTGGGCTGAGACCTCAGTCCTGCTATTATTATTATAACTACTACTACTACTACTACTACTTTAAAAAATATTTATTTATTTATTTATTTATGTACGCTTATAGTTGACTTCATCAAGTTTTTGCGCCTTATACATATTATTATCATTAGTAGTAGTTTTTGTTTTTATGTATTTATCTATTATTTATTCACCTTTCTTTTTTTTTTCTTCTTCTTTTTTTTTCTCAAGGCCTGACTAAGCCCGTTGGGTTGCGCTGCTGGTCAGGCATCTGCTTAGCAGATGTGGTGTAGCGTAAATGGATTTGTCCGAACGCAGTGACGCCTCCTTGAGCTACTGAAACTGATACTGTCAAACGCGACGCACAAGATTCAGCACTATATGAATACTATCATTATTTATTTATATTATATAAATACTACTACTACTACTACTGCTAACAATAATGATAACATTAACATCAATAACTACAATAATGATAATAATAATAACAGCAATAGCATCGACAACAACAACAAAATAATGATGAGAATGATGATGGTGATGATGATAGGATTGGTGACTTTCGTTTAACCCTTTGTTTGCTGAACCGTGGTGAAACGAGATGAGCGTGTAGCGGGACGGGATTCCATTGAAGTTCCAGCCTGGTCAGTGCGCATCTTTCAGTGCTGTCACAGACTTTGCTCTTCTCACTGGACAGGAAATGCGTGTGGCCGACCATGCACGTTCTCCATGAACGCCTCACATCGACCCGGCGTGGCAGAATCGGCGAGGCGACTACGCACGGGGCACTGCCGCCTGCGAGACCACATGTACCGAATGAAGCTGTCACACACTCCTGACTGCCCGTGTAAGACAGGCCCACAAACCCCGGAGCACATCCTGCAGTCCTGCCCCCTGTATCAAGATGCACGGACGCAGCAGTGGCCCTATGGAGCCACACTGGCAGAAAAAAAGCTCTGGGGCACCAAAGAAGACCTCATCAAGACCACCACCTTCATTTCCAGCATAGGACTGCAAGTCTGAGACCATGATCACGGGGAACGCAGAAGAAGAAGAAGGCGAGGCGTTGGCCTTGTGATCCAGTGTTCACCAGTGATCAGGGTTCGAGGCCTCTGTTTCTGCATGGTGTTGTGTCCTTTGGAAAAAGGAATTGAAATCGAAGTTTCCTCACTCCACCCAGGTGTGAACGGGTACCCTGACATCGGTTGGAGAAGGTTAACTCACTCAGTACGGCCAGTCCTCTCTTCTCCTCTACACAGACCCCTCGGATGTCCAGTGGGTGTCTGAATGACCCAACCTTTAGCTTCCGTCGTCAGAATTGTGGTATTCTTTGTCAACATTCACGTCTTCAGTATGAGAGCTTTCCGCTTGCAATATTTTGATGATGGTAATTGGGGTGAAACGCTGTTAACGTCGTCTCTTTCGCCGTTCGTATGGAGAGAGTTAACTCACTCAGTACGGCCAGTCCTCTCTTCTCCTCTACACAGACCCCTCGGATGTCCAGTGGGTGTCTGAATGACCCAACCTTTAGCTTCCGTCGTCAGAATTGTGGTATTCTTTGTCAACATTCACGTCTTCAGTATGAGAGCTTTCCGCTTGCAATATTTTGATGATGGTAATTGGGGTGAAACGCTGTTAACGTCGTCTCTTTCGCCGTTCGTATGGAGAGAGTTAAAGATGCGGAAGGAGAGGACTGGGCCCCGCCTTACCTCGCCGAGCTCTGGACACAGTGGATATGATTTCACTGCGGACAGTGATGGGACCTTTTTATGTTTGACATCCTTTGACAATTTACAGTCAGTGCTCAAGTTCCAAGAGTATATAGGGTGACAATAGTTAGGTATATGAATCAGATTTCCAGTCAGTGCTCATGTTCCTAGAGTATTTAGTATGAAAATAGGTAGGTAGGTGAATCAGATTTCCAGTCAATGCTCCTGTTCCTAGAGTATTTAGTATGAAAATAGTTAGGTAGATGAATCAGATTTCCAGTCAATGCTCCTGTTCCTAGAGTATTTAGTATGAAAATAGTTAGGTAGATGAATCAGATTTCTAGTCAGTGCTCATGTTCCTAGAGTATTTAGAATGAAAATAGTTAGGTAGATGAATCAGATCGTTGTGTCAAACAAAATCTCATAGTTAGGTAGGTGAATCAGATTTCTAGTCAATGCTCATGTTCCTAGAGTATTTAGTATGAAAATAGTTAGGTAGGTGAATCAGATGTCCAGTCAATGCTCATGTTCCTAGAGTATTTAGTATGAAAATAGGTAGATGAATCAGATTTCTAGTCAGTGCTCATGTTCCTAGAGTATTTAGTATGAATATAGTTAGGTAGATAAATCAGATTTCTAGTCAGTGCTCATGTTCCTAGAGTATTTAGAATGAAAATAGTTAGGTAGATGAATCAGATCGTTGTGTCAAACAAAATCTCATAGTTAGGTAGATGAATCAGATTTCCAGCCAATGCTCATGTTCCTAGAGTATTTAGTATGAAAATAGTTAGGTAGATGAATCAGATTTCCAGTCAATGCTCATGTTCCTAGAATATTTAGTATGAAAATAGTTAGGTAGATGAATCAGATCGTTGTGGCAAACAAAATCTCGACGGCAAAACCAGCGGAAAGAGAGAATTGGTTTTTGCCTTCCTGTGCCGGGTCCTTGATACAGTGGAGAATTTAAAATACACTGCTCCCGATAGCCGTCAAAATCTATGCGGCAGTTACTTTTAATTTTTTGTATGAGTTTACAACAGTGGTTGTTTTTTTTTAACTGTCGGCTGATTCCGTGTTGGAGATTGTTGAACGAGACATGAAGTCATAGCCCTTCTGCTAAAAGAAACGTTCATGTCATCACAGTCTGCGTGTTGTCGTGAGGCGTGATAGGCCCTCTCCTCCTTCTTCTTCTCCTTCTCCTCTTCCTTCTTCTCCTCCACCTCATCCTTCTCCTTCTCCTCCTTCTCCTCTTTCTTCCTTCTCCTCCTCCTCCTTCTTCTTCTCCTCCTATTCCTCCTCCTCCTCCTACTCCTCCTCCACCTCCTCCTTCTCCTCCTCCTTCTCCTTCTCCTCCTATTCCTCCTCCTTCTCCTCCTCTTCCTTCCTCCTTCTCCTCCTCCTCCTTCTTCTTGTTCTCCTCCTCCTTCCTCCTCCTTCCTTCTCCTCCTCCTTCTTCCTCCTCCTCCTTCTTCTTGTTCTCCTCCTCCTTCCTTCTCCTCCTCCTCCTCCTTCTTCTTGTTCTCCTCCTCCTTCCTTCTCCTCCTCCTTCCTTCTCCTCCTCCTCCTTCTCCTCCTCCTTCCTCCTCCTCCTCCTTCTTCCTCCTTCTCCTTCTTCTTGTTCTCCTCCTCCTTCCTTCTCCTCCTCCTCCTTCTTCTTGTTCACCTCCTCCTCCTTCTTCTTGTTGTTCTCCTCCTCCTTCCTCCTCCTCCTCCTTCCTTCTCCTCCTCCTCCTTCTCCTCCTCCTTCTCCTTCTCCTCCTATTCCTCCTCCTTCTCCTCCTCTTCCTTCCTCCTTCTCCTCCTCCTCCTTCTTCTTGTTCTCCTCCTCCTTCCTTCTCCTCCTCCTTCCTTCTCCTCCTCCTTCCTTCTCCTTCTTCTTGTTGTTCTCCTCCTCCTTCCTTCTCCTCCTTCCTTCTCCTTCTTCTTCGTTCGTCAACGTCTTCTCCCTCAGCTCTATGAAGAGTTGTTGAAGTAACGCACAGAAAAGCAAAGTTCACCAAAGTCCATGATCCAAGGTTTGTCTGTTGTGTGTCGAAGTATGGGTAATGTGCAAAGTGTTCATTTCCTGTCCAACACTCTGCAGCATTGTCCGTCCATCGGCTGTTTTGTGTTTTTGTTTTGTATTTGTATTTGTATTTCTTTTTATCACAACGGATTTCTCTGTGTGAAATTCGGGCTGCTCTCCCCCTGGGAGAGCGCATCGCTACACTACAGCGCCACTCTTTTTTTTTTTTTTGTATTTTTTCCTGCGTGCAGTTTTATTTGTTTTTCCTATCGAAGTGGATTTTTCTACATAATTTTGCCAGGAACAACACTTTTGTTGCCGTGGGTTCTTTTACGTGCGCTAAGTGCGTGCTGCACACGGGACCTCGGTTTATCGTCTCATCCGAATGACTAGTGTCCAGACCACCACTCCAGGTCTAGTCGAGGGGGAGAAAATATCGGCGGCTGAGCCGTGATTCGAACCAGCGCGCTCAGATTCTCTCGCTTCCTAGGCGGACGCGTTACCTCTAGGCCATCACTCCTTCTTCTACTTTATACTGTCTTCCCCCTCTGTCCTGGCAGACTAAAGCCTCTGTGTGGTTTTTGGAACCAGAACTGGCATCGCTGAGTGAGCATTCCCTGGTTGTCGTCACTCGTTAGCAGAAGCTGGTCTCCTCCGGCAGTGGGGTCTCACGGGGGACATCTGACGTGGATTGATCCCTGCGGACTGCTGAAAAGTGAAGGGTGAGGGAAGTGAGGTGTGTGGGAAGTGAGGTGTGTGGTGGTTGAGGGGGGGGGGGGGTGTGGAGGAGGGGTTGTGG
>NC_134883.1:49144400-49149400 GCF_041734735.1 Babylonia areolata
CACACACACACCACACACACACACACACGCACACGTCCCCCCTCCCCCCCCCCCCCACAACACACACACACACACACGCCCCCCTCACCCACCACACGCACACACACACACACGCACACACACGCTCCCCTCCCCCACCACACACACACACACACACACACACACACACACGTCGTCCCAAGCTTCTGGATTACTTCGTGTGGGGGTGTTCAAGCCGCTAATTAAGCTTGGCGTTGTTTAATTAAGTAATGGCAGTAGGACGAGTTTGACGAGAGGTGTTTGTTTCGGCTTACCACCGGGTTATTTTGAGCTTCGAACAACAGACAGTGTGTGTGTTCTTTTTCTTCTTCTTCTTCTTCGTTCATGGGCTGCAACTCCCACGTTCACTCGTATGTACACGAGTGGGCTTTTACGTGTATGACCGTTTTTACCCCGCCATGTAGGCAGCCATACTCCGTTTTCTGGGGGGAGGGAGGGGGTGTGTGTTCCCGCAACAGAGGTCCGCAGACACAGGAGTTATAGGTTAGCTGTGTCAGCTATGGGGGGGGGGGGGGGGGGGGGGTATGTATGTACGCATGCACAGTTGGGCCAACAGCAAACTGAGAGCTGTATGATAAATGGTTTCTCCATTGCAGTGGGAAATAATTTACAGCTTAAAATGAATAAACAATGAGGCCAGGAGATCAACTGATTAACAAATAACTGGTTAAATCGGAAGTGAATCGGTAGCGTAAGCAGCACTGACTTGAAGTTGTGTACCTTGTGTATGGAGAGAGTTACCACTCTTTACTATTCGTTAATCATTAATTAATTTCATCTCCTGGCCTCACTCTTTATTAATTTCAGTCGAAAAATCACCGAGGCAACCATGTGCTTGTTCTGTATTGTCCGCGTGTTCTGAATGGCTTGTTCAGGATTAAAGAGGCTATGCCAGTCTTGAATAAAAGCAAATTTGTGTTTGAACATTTCTTCTGTCTTTGCTGCTGTGTGCACATGTCAGATGATCGGTATAAGGACAGGCCCGGCGCTTCCTTTTCGAGGAAGTGTCTGGATTTCTTCCAATATACTTTTTTTTTTTTTGCTGCCCCATCATCTGCACCGTTTCAGTGGCATTACTCCCACGCCGCTCATTTAGATTCCTCCGTACACGGCCACACCCGGGTTCGTCCGTCGCAGTTCCAGCGTCGGCAGTCCACAGGGAACCATCGATGTTAGGTCGCCTGGAGGCCACACACCAGAGGAGACCCTGCACTGCTGCTGAGTCACTTCGGTGGTGTTCAGTGGTGCCTGTTCTGTTTTAACGTACTTAGGACACCACCTACTAAGCCCCCTACTAACGACAATAATGGCTTAGTCGCGGAGCCAGACTGAGTGAGCGTCTCTCCCAGAGTGGAGACCGCCACCACGTCCCTCAAACAACAGCCCCCCATGAATCTGCCGACACTGACGACATTGACAGGACTCACCCCAAGCACGGAAGTGGAGGGGCATCGAAACTGAGGTCACCATGAGAGCAGGGCATGAAAGGCCACAGACTTTTAGACTATTTTGTTTTTATATTGATGACGATGAAGGCGGAGGAGGATGACGATGATGATGACGATATTGCTATGGAGGTCCATTTTGGTTTGGGACTGCGTGACAAGGCTGTACTCTACACTTCCTGTCATAATGATATCCCGGCGTTAACCAGGCCCGAGAGATACAGACACTTGCAGTGTTGGTCAGGTAATTAGAGCAACACACCCAAAGACGCATCCTTGAAGTGGATGACACTCGACTGTGTGGTCCCAGTCTCCCCATTTAAGCCCACAGCACACTCAACTCTGGGTAGGAGCCGGCCACGGGCCGAAAAACCCACCTCCGCTGGGATTCGAACCCGCGTCCTCCCAGCCGTCAGTCCGCGACGCTAACTTTTTTTTTTTTATTTACTTTTGTGCTGGATGAATCGGTAGCGTAAGCAGCATTGACTTGAAGTTGTGTACCTTGTGTATGGAGAGAGTTACCACTCTTTACTATTTGTTAATCATTTACAGCTTAGTCTTTTGTGAAGGACTATGACTCTCAACCTATGAAGGAAAATTGCACTGGTCTTTAGTGCAGCAGCCTTGGGGGGCTAGTTGGCCTTTGGGAACCATCCCAACACCTACTGTACTGAAACCCTCTTGGCCGAGAGAGTGGGGGATGTAACTTGGGCAAGACACTCTCCACTGTAATCAAATTCTAGCCCAGATAGTTGGGACAGCAGTTACCTCCTCTGCTGTTCTGATGGTCATAGTCGGACACGACTGGCTATCATATATGTGTGTGTGTGGTGGGGGGGGGGGGTCTCGCGATGTTTGACTCAGGGATCGACATGAATACAATCTTGTCATCGGCTCGCTCGGGACAGTATGATTATTGAAGGGTCGTACCGGTTCGGTTAGGCGTTGGACTTGTGATCCAGTGTTCACCAGTGATCAGGGTTCGAAGCCCTGTGTGTGTGTGTGCGTGCGTGTGTGTGTGCGTGCGTGTGTGTGTGTGTGTGTGTGTGTGTCCCCGGGAAAAAGCTTCGAGGCCCCGTCGTGGTCCGGTGTTGTGCCCTTTGGAAAAGCACTTTTCTCTGATTGTTTTCACCAATCCAGCCCGGGTGTGAATGGGTTCCTCATTTCGGTTGGGGAAGGTGAAAAGGGCGGAAGGGATGACTTTATTTTTTTTTTCTGCTGAATAATAACTTCTACTCATAGCTTTCTCCAAGGTCTTGCTTTTACCTCCATTGTCATTTCCACTAAGCATTGTCACAGACTTTCTCTGTGTGTGGGAAGTGAGGTGTGTGGGAAGTGAGGAAGTGAGGTGTGTGGGAAGTGAGGTGTGTGGGAAGTGAGGTGTGTGGGAAGTGAGGTGTGTGGGAAGTGAGGAAGTGAGGTGTGTGGGAAGTGAGGTGTGTGGGAAGTGAGGTGTGTGGGAAGTGAGGAAGTGAGGTGTGTGGGAAGTGAGGTGTGTGGGAAGTGAGGTGTGAGGTGTGTGGGAAGTGAGGTGTGAGGGAAGTGAGGTGTGTGGGAAGTGAGGTATGTGGGAAGTGAGGAAGTGAGGTGTGTGGGAAGTGAGGTGTGTGGTGGTTGAGGTGTGTGGGAAGTGAGGTGTGAGGGAAGTGAGGTGTGTGGGAAGTGAGGTGTGTGGGAAGTGAGGAAGTGAGGTGTGTGGGAAGTGAGGTGTGTGGTGGTTGAGGTGTGTGGGAAGTGAGGTGTGAGGGAAGTGAGGTGTGTGGGAAGTGAGGTGTGTGGTGGGTGAGGTGTGTGGGAAGTGAGGTGTGTGGGAAGTGAGGAAGTGAGGTGTGTGGGAGGTGAGGTGTGTGGGAAGTGAGGTGTGTGGGAAGTGAGGTGTGTGGTGGTTGAGGTGTGTGGTGGGTGAGGTGTGTGGGAGGTGAGGTGTGTGGGAGGTGAGGTGTGTGGGAAGTGAGGTGTGTGGGAAATGAGGTGTGTGGGAGGTGAGGAAGTGAGGTGTGTGGGAAGTGAGGTGTGTGGGAAGTGAGGTGTGTGGGAGGTGAGGTGTGTGGGAAGTGAGGAAGTGAGGTGTGTGGGAAGTGAGGTGTGTGGGAAGTGAGGTGTGTGGGAAGTGAGGTGTGTGGGAGGTGAGGTGTGTGGGAAGTGAGGTGTGTGGGAGGTGAGGTGTGTGGGAAGTGAGGTGTGTGGGAAGTGAGGAAGTGAGGTGTGTGGGAGGTGAGGTGTGTGGGAAGTGAGGTGTGTGGGAGGTGAGGTGTGTGGGAAGTGAGGTGTGAGGGAAGTGAGGTGTGTGGGAAGTGAGGTGTGTGGGAAGTGAGGAAGTGAGGTGTGTGGGAGGTGAGGTGTGTGGGAAGTGAGGTGTGTGGGAAGTGAGGTGTGTGGGAAGTGAGGTGTGTGGGAGGTGAGGTGTGTGGGAAGTGAGGTGTGTGGGAGGTGAGGTGTGTGGGAGGTGAGGTGTGTGGGAAGTGAGGTGTGTGGGAAGTGAGGTGTGTGGGAAGTGAGGTGTGGGAAGTGAGGTGTGTGGGAAGTGAGGAAGTGAGGTGTGTGGTGGTTGAGGTGTGTGGGAAGTGAGGAAGTGAGGTGTGTGGGAGGTGAGGTGTGTGGGAAGTGAGGTGTGTGGGAAGTGAGGAAGTGAGGTGTGTGGGAAGTGAGGTGTGTGGGAGGTGAGGTGTGTGGGAAGTGAGGTGTGTGGGAAGTGAGGTGTGAGGGAAGTGAGGTGTGTGGGAAGTGAGGTGTGTGGGAAGTGAGGAAGTGAGGTGTGTGGGAGGTGAGGTGTGTGGGAAGTGAGGTGTGTGGGAGGTGAGGTGTGTGGGAGGTGAGGTGTGAGGGAAGTGAGGTGTGTGGGAAGTGAGGAAGTGAGGTGTGTGGGAAGTGGGGTGTGTGGGAAGTGAGGTGTGTGGGAAGTGAGGAAGTGAGGTGTGTGGGAAGTGAGGTGTGTGGGAAGTGAGGAAGTGAGGTGTGTGGGAAGTGAGGAAGTGAGGTGTGAGGAAAGTGAGGTGTGTGGGAAGTGAGGTGTGTGGTGGGTGAGGTGTGTGGGAAGTGAGGTGTGAGGGAAGTGAGGTGTGTGGTGGGTGAGGTGTGTGGTGGGTGAGGTGTGTGGGAAGTGAGGTGTGTGGGAAGTGAGGTGTGTGGTGGGTGAGGTGTGTGGTGGGTGTGTGGTGGGTGAGGTGTGTGGTGGGTGAGGTGTGTGGGAAGTGAGGTGTGTGGTGGGTGAGGTGTGTGGTGGGTGTGTGGTGGGTGAGGTGTGTGGTGGGTGAGGTGTGTGGGAAGTGAGGTGTGTGGTGGGTGAGGTGTGTGGTGGGTGAGGTGTGTTGTGGGTGAGTCGTGTGGGAAGTGAGGGAAGTGAGGTGTGTGGTGGTTGAGGTGTGTGTTCAACTCTTATTATTTTCAAATAAATGTCATCCACTTGTGTTTATGTATGCCTGTTCAACTCTTATTGTTTTCAAATAAATGACCTCCACTTGTCGTGTTTATGTATGCCTGTTCAACTCTTATTATTTTCAAATACATGACCTCCAC
>NC_134883.1:49156900-49186900 GCF_041734735.1 Babylonia areolata
CACAAGTTTTGTCCATCGCGACTTATCCCCCCGGCCCCTCTCTTGACCCCTACCCTCACCCCCCCGCCCCCTCTCCTGACCCCTACCTCACCACCATCCCCCTCTCCTGACCCTACCTCACCCCCTCCCCTCCTGACCCTCCCTCACCCCCCCCTTCTGACCCTACCTCACCCCCCTACCCCGCCCCTACTCCCCCCTCTCCTCACCCCCCGCCCCTCTCCTGACCCCTACCCTCACCCCCCCCCTCTCCTGACCCTACCCTCACCCACCCCCTTCGACCCTACCTCACCCCACCCCTCTCCTGACCCCTACCCTCACCCCCCCCCTTCCTCTCCTGACCCTCCCCTCACCCCCTCCTCTCCTGACCCCTACCCTCCCCCCCACCCTCTCTGACCCTCCCCTCACCCCCCCCCTCTCCTGACCCTACCCTCACCCCCCAGCCCCTCTCCTGACCCTACCCTCACCCCCCGCCCCCTCTCCTGACCCCTACCCTCACCCCCCCCCTCTCTCCTGACCCTACTCACCCCCACCCCCTCTCTCCCTCCCTGACCCCCCCTCTCCACCCCCTACCCCCCCCTCTCTCCTGACCCCTACCCTCACCCCCCCATCCTCTCTCCTGACCCACTACCCTCACCCCCCATCCTCTCTCCTGACCTCTACCCTCACCCCCCATCCCCCTCTCCTGACCCCTGCCCTCACCCCCCTCCTCTCTCCTGACCCCTACCCTCACCCCCCCATCCCCCTCTCCTGACCCCTACCCTCACCCACCATCCCCCTCTCCTGACCCCTACCCTCACCCACCATCCCCCTCTCCTGACCCCTACCCTCACCCACCATCCCCCTCTCCTGACCACTACCCTCACCCACCATCCCCCTCTCCTGACCCCCTACCCTCACCCACCAACCCCCTCTCCTGACCCCTACCCTCACCCACCATCCCCCTCTCCTGACCCCTATCCTCACCCCCCCCCCATCCTCTCTCCTGACCCCTACCCTCACCCCCCCCCATCCTCTCTCCTGACCCCTACCCTCACCCCCCTCACCCTCTCCTGACCCCTACCCTCACTCCCCAGCCCCCTCTCCTGACCCCTACCCTCACCCCCACCCCCCGCCCCATCTCCTGACCCCTACCCTCACCCCCCAGCCCCCTCTCCTGACCCCTACCCTCACCCCCCCTCACCCTCTCATGACCCCTACCCTCACCCCCCAGCCCCCTCTCTTGACCCCTACCCTCACACCCCCCTCCCCCCCAGCCCCCCTCTCTTGACCCCTACCCCTCACACCCCCCTCCCCCCCCAGCTCCCTCTCTTGACCCCTACCCTCACACAACCGCCCCCCTCTCTTGACCCCTACCCTCACACCCCCCTCCCCCCCCAGCCCCCTCTCTTGACCCCTACCCTCACCCCCCCCCGCCCCCCTCTCCTGACCCCTACCCTCACCCCCCCATCCTCTCTCCTGACCCCTACCCTCACCCCCCCATCCTGACCCCTACCCTCACCCCCCCTCCTCTCTCCTGACCCCTACCCTCACCCCCCCTCCTCTCTCCTGACCCCCTACCCTCACCCCCGCCCCCCCCTCTCCTGACCCCTACCCTCACCCCCCCCAGCCCCCTCTCCTGACCCCTACCCTCACTCCCCCTCCTCTCTCCTGACCCCTACCCTCACCCCCCAATCCTCTCTCCTGACCCCTACCCTCACCACCCGCCCCCTCTCCTGCCCCCCTACCCTCACCCCCCCATCCACCTCTCCTGACCCCTACCCTCACCCCCCCGCCCCCTCTCCTGACCCCTACCCTCACCCCCCCGCCCCCTCTCCTGACCCCTACCCTCACCCCCCCCCGCCCCCTCTCCTGACCCCTACCCTCACCCCCCCTCACTCGCCCCCTCTCTTGACCCCTACCCTCACCCCCCCCCCCCCGCCCCCTCTCCTGACCCCTACCCTCACGCCCCCAGCCCCCTCTCCTGATCCCTACCCTCACCACCCCCCCCCCCCCCCCCGCCCCCTCTCCTGACCCCTACCCTCACCCCCCCCGCCCCCTCTCCTGACCCCTACCCTCACCCCCCAAACCCCCTCCATGTCATCCCCAGACCAGCGCGGTGGATCAGTTTGTGATCGCTGTGTCACCTGAAAACGGACCAATGGCCGCGCTGGTGTTCTTTTGATGTGGGCAAACTCTTCGCTTTTCCTTAATTCTCCTGTTGGCTGCGAGCTTTGCCAGTGCCGAGATAGGCACTACTGGTGGTTCTCTGTGCACGTTTCGCACTGACGTCCCTATGTGGTTGTCCCTGTAGCTTTACTCGTCATATCAGCTCCTTTTTTTTTTTTTTAGCTCACAAATGAAAAGACTGTCAAGGAGTTCGCTCTTTATCTGTATACAGCACTCAAAAGGAGGAGTGTATGTGTTAACATCATGAAGACTTTTGAATGTATGACTCCAGCAATTTACAGTATATCCCCCTTCAAAGGGGGGGGGGTGGCCTGTATGAATAAATCATTTCATTCTGAATCTCAATCCTCTTCAGCTCGGGGTGTTTGCTGGCGGGCGCTTTGGTGGACTGGGTCAGGCGTTGGACCTGAGCTCCAGAGACCAGCACTGATCAGGGTTCGTGGCCCTTGTTTCGGCACGGGACTGGTTCCTTGGGAAAGGCAACTTTAGTACGGTTTTCTCCCCCGCTGCATCCAGGTATGACTGAAGGGGTACCGGACTTGGCTCGGGGAAGGTTGTAAAACGGTGGGAGGAGAGGAGAGGATTAGGTCCCTGCGCGGTTTTCCTATGCCTTGGGGCTGAAAATAGTTTATGAGGTCGTGAGGCTGTTCCCCCAAAAGACCCACTGAAACAGTCTCTCACCTGCTAATCATCCCTGTCTTTGGACAGCACAAACAAATGGAAAAACAAACACACACACACAAAAAAAGGAAAAAAACAACAAAAAGAAATCGACAAGTTGAAACTAATAGTGTTGACAGAGTCATTCTAAGTAGTCCTCCCCAAAAGACTCCCCCCCCCCCAACTTCTTCCACCCCCACCCCACCCCCACATTCCCCATGTCCCCACCCATCACACCCACACCCCAACAGTCCGGATATAACACCGACGAAACCTAAATATGAGAAAATAAAGAACTGGAGACTTATTTTACTGATGTAGCCCCCATCTTATGACAGCCTGCATGGCGGGGGTAAAAACGGTCACACACGTAAAAGGCCGCCCGTGTGCACGAGTGTATTTGTATTTGTATTTGTATTTCTTTTTATCACGACAGATTTCTCTGTGTGAAATTCGGGCTGCTCTCGTCGCTACACTATTTTTGTGTATTTTTTCCTGCGTGCGGTTTTATTTGCTTTTCCTATCGAAGTGGATTTTTCTACAGAATTTTGCCAGGAACAATCCTTTTGTTGCCGTGGGTTCTTTTACGTGCGCTCGCTAAGTGCATGCTGCACACGGGACCTCGGTTTATCGTCTCATCCGAATGACTAACGTCCAGACCACCACTCAAGGTCTAGTGGAGGGAGAGAAAATATCGGCGGCTGAGCCGTGATTCGAACCAGCGCGCTCAGATTCTCTCGTTTCCTAGGCGGACGCGTTACCTCTAGGCCGTCACTCCACTCACAGCCCACGAACGACGAAGAAGAAGCCCCTTCCTACAGTACAGTCGGGCCCACAGCAAAGCAAGATCAGTGTGATCAATGGTTTCTCCACTGCAACATGAATTCAGTTATAGCTTAGTCTTTTTGTTAAAGTACGAGGACTCCCAAACCAAGAGGTACTGTCTGCCAAGCAGATGCCTGACCAGCAGCGTAACCCAACGCGCTTAGTCAGGCCTTGAAAAAAAAAGGTGAATAAATAATAGATAAATACATTTAAAAAAAATAACTACTACTACTAATAATAATATGTATAAGGCGCAAAAACCTGATGAAGTCAACTATAAGCGCACATAAATAAATAAATAAATAAATAAATTATAATTTTAAAAATGACTGCAATGGCCTCTTAGTGATGCAGCCGTGGGGGCTAGTTGGTCTTTGGGGACCATGCCAACGCCCACAATCCTAAAGCCCCTCTTGGCCGAGAGAGTGGGGGTGGGGTGTGTGACTTTGGCAGGGCGCTCTCCACCGTCATTCAGTTTTAGCCCAGACAGTCGAGACAGCAGTTTGACTCTTCTGCTGTTCTGATGGTCATAGACGGATGCGACGGACTTCTTCTTCTTCTGCGTTCACTCGTATGCACACGAGTGGGCTTTTACGTGTATGACCGTTTTTACCCCGCCAAGTAGGCAGCCATACTCCGTTTTCGGGGGTGTGCATGCTGGGTATGTTCTTGTTTCCATAACCCACCGAACGCTGACATGGATTACAGGATCTTTAACGTGCGTATTTGATCTTCTGCTTGCGTATACACACGAAGGGGGTTCAGGCACTAAGCAGGTCTGCACATAATTTATGTTGACCTGGGAGATCGTAAAAATCTCCACCCTTTACCCACCAGGCGCCGTCACCGTGATTCGAACCCGGGACCCTCAGATTGACAGTCCAACGCTTTAACCACTCGGCTATTGCGCCCGTCGATGCGACGGACAATCGTGGATACTGATCCAACCAAAAAGGACCCCCACCCCCACCCCCACCCCCACCCCTTCATTCACAGCCTCAGCTCTTCGCCATCCGCTCTTTCCTTGTCATAAAAATAACACATGCTTCAAAAAAAAAAAAAAAAAAAAAAAATCCGCTTAACCCTTTGATAGCTGCTGACCAGTATGCTTGAGAGTGAAGGTTGTCATATGTCACTGAGATAAAATGGAGTTTAAAAACTTGTAAATTTTGAAAACAACAACAACCGATAAATAGATATAAAAAACAAATTAAAAAAAATTATGAAGAGTTGGAGGGAAGGGAGGGGGTAGCAGAGTGGTTAAAACGCCTGTCTGCCAACACAGTGTCCGTGAGGGTCTGGGTTCGAATCCCGATCTCTCCTTTTCTCCCCGGCAAGTTTGACTGGAAAATCAAACTGAGCGTCTAGTCTTTAGGATGAGATGATGAACCGAGGTCCCGTGTGCAGCACGCACATGGCGCACTGAAACAAGAACCCATTGACGGGCGCAACAGCCAAGTGGTTAACTCTCTCCATACGAACGGCGAAAGAGACGACGTTAACAGCGTTTCACCCCAATTACCATCATCAAAATATTGCAAGCGGAAGGCTCTTATACTGAAGACGTGAATGTTGACAAAGAATACCACAATTCTGACGACGGAAGCTAAAGGTTGGGTCATTCAGACACCCACTGGACATCCGAGGGGTCTGTGTAGAGGAGAAGAGAGGACTGGCCGTACTGAGTGAGTTAAAGCGTTGGAATTTCAATCTGAGGGTCCCGGGTTCGAATCACGGTGACGGCGCCTGGTGGGTAAAGGGTGGAGATTTTTCCGATCTCCCAGGTCAACATATGTGCAGACCTGCTTAGTGCCTGAACCCCCTTCATGTGTATACGCAAGCAGAAGATCAAATTCGCACGTTAAAGATCCTGTAATCCATGTCAGCGTTCGGTGGGTTATGGAAACAAGAACATACCCAGCATGCACACCCCGGAAAGCGGAGTATGACTGCCTACATGGCGGGTTAAAAACGGTCATATACGTAAAAGCCCACTTGCGCATATACGAGTGAACGTGGGAGTTGCAGCCCACGAACGCAGAAGAAGAAGAAGAACCCAAGAAGAAGCGCACTGGGTCACACTGCTTGTCAGACGTGTGCCTTGCAGATTGGGTAAGCGTATATTGGTTTGTCCAAACGGAAGTGAAGCCTCCTTGAGAAACTGAAACTGTGCTTAAAAATTCATTCCACACAGGTCTCATCTGACAAAGGTTCAAAACTCAAGGGGTTAATGGTAAAACTGTTGATGGAATCGTGTTGTGCATGACCCCCCACCCCATTCCCCCCACCCCACCCCACCCCCCACCCATAAAGTTTCACCCCACCCCTGTCCAGCAAATACGAGATTCAAACACTCGACTGTTGGCCGCCGTTCTTTCTCTGTCTCTGGACCTTGCAACTGGAATGAACTTCCTCTTTCGCTTCTTCAAGTCTCCACACTCAGCTGTTTCAAGTCTGGCCTTAAAACCCACCTCTTCCCAAAATAGCCTCCCTTCCCTGCCTCTTCCTTGTCTTTAGTTTCTACAGTTTTAGGGTTATGCGTGTGTGTGAATGACTGGTGCGAAAGCGCTTTGATTTGTTTCTGCACAAGATTCAGCGCTATATAAATACCATTATTATTATTATTATTATTATTATAAAAAAAACCAACTTAAGGACTTTGATGGATATATGAATGGAGTCGTTCTGGTGCTTATCAAAAATATCCCTGATCTTTTTTTTTTTTTTTTTTTTTTTGGGGGGTGGGGGGGGGGGGGGATGTAATTTGATTATGTATGATAATCAGTCGTGACCGACTATGACCATCAGAACAGCAGAGGAGGCAACTACTGTCCCGACTATCTGGGCTAGAATTTGTTGATGGTGGAGAGAGTCAAGCCCAAGTAACATCCCCACTCTCTCGGCTAAGAGGGTTTTAGGACAGTCGGCGTTGGGGATGGTTCCCAAAGGCCAGCTAGACGCCCCCCCCCCCCCCCCCCCCCCCCAAGGCTGCAGCACTAAGAGCCAGAGCAATCTTGCCTCCTAGTTTCAGTCAGAGTCCTTCGCAAAAGACTAAGCTGTAAATGACTTCCCATTGCAGTGGAGAAACCATTGCTGTTGGCCCGACTGTAAACCTATGTCAATCTGTGATCTAGGCCGAGCGTTGGAGAAAACAGCAATACAAAATCATGCAAGGAGTGACTTCCAGCCAGACCAGAAAAACTCCCTCTTCAAATGTAGCCCCGCCTCTTGAACACGAACACGCATTTTTCAAAACAACGCATTTTTTCTGTCTTATTTAGTATCTATTTATTTGTTTGTTTGTCTATCTATCTATCTATCTATCTATCTATCTATCTATCTATCTATCTATCTGTCTGTCTGTCTATCTGTTTATTCATTGATCTATTTATTTGTCTATTTATTTATTCATCACTTCATTCATTCATTCATTCATTCATCCATTCGTTTTATTTATTTATCCATTTATTTGCCTTTATTTATTCATCAGTTCATTCATTCATTCAGATAAAGATATTCCAGTGCAAAAGAGTGGTTGGGATCAATATGTAGGGCAAGGGGGGGGGGGAGAGAGAGAGAGAGAGAGAGAGAGAGAGAGAGAGTAAAAAATAAAATAAAAACTAAAGTAGAATAAAATGAAATAAAGATAAAATGAAAAAGTCCCGCCGCCTTGCAATAACCCCAAGGGGGGAGTTTCTGGGCGGACTCCGGTGGAGTCAAAACAGTGCTTGGCGCCGGGAGTCATTTTCCAGGTGATACACCGGCGCCGAACCCCCCCCCCCCACCCCCCCCCCCCCCCCCGACCCCCCTACCCCCACCCCACCAACTCCCCCTCCCAACCAAACGTTGTTGCTTTCAAATAGAATGACATAAAACTCTGAAACAATTTTCCCCCCCACACACAAGAGCGAGCTTTCGCCAAGAGAGGGAGGCTTGTTCGGGAATAAAAGACTGCATAAAAACGGTTCAAACGTATTTTCTTGCAAGCAGAATGGTGTACAGGGTGTCAACACCCATTTTTCAGCACCTGTATCCTTTTGGGGCTTCTCGTGCACATCACGTTGCCAATGTCACAAATAATCACAACCAAAAATGACAGAAGGGGAGGGGGGGGGGAGGATCATGGAGAGAGGGAGGGAGGGGGGACGGAGAGAAACTTAGAGAGAGAGAAAGTAAAAGAAGGAAAGAAAGAGAGAGACAGAGACAGAGACAGAAAGACAGGCAGGTAGACAGACTAGACAGATCGACAGAGAGTCAGAGAGAGGCGCAGGTGGAGATAACTCCGAACTCAGAAAGACGGGATGTACTGCAACGTCTGTTTGCGGGAAAGATACGTAAATAGCCTACATTAAAGGCAAACAGAACACGTTAAGTAACGAGGAATTGAAATGGACCTGCTGATGTTTAGAACACAAATTTTGAAACCAACAGATGGGCAAAGATTTCTAGTTTGTAGGCTAAAACAACTGACTGCCAAAGTAACTTTTCTTTTCTTTTGAAGAATGTGTGTGTGTGTGTGTGTGTGTGTGGGTGGGTGTGTGGGTGTGTAGTGTTGTGTGTGTGTGTGTGTGCGTGTGCGTGTGTGTGTGTGTGTGTGTGTGTGATTTTTTTCAAGGAAAGAAAGAAAATACTGATTATATATATATGTGTGTGTGTGTGTGTGTGCGCGCGCGCGCGCGCACGTGTGTGTGTGTGTGTGTGTGTGTGTGTGTGTGTGTGTAAAACACCTTGAAGACTGTGGCGCAGTTTCCATTTTTTCGCTTGTTCAGTTCAAGGTATAATAAGCAAACCGGCATTGCCACAAAACGAGCATTAGGCGAGTTTTCGTTTTGTGAAAACAAGACTTGGCTAATTGTGTATGATCATCTGTGTTTTTTTTGTTTTGTTTTTTTAAAAACCTTCCACTTACTGTCAGTGTTTTTTCCCCCTCTTTATTTCTGATAAGACATGCATGGTAGTCAGTTGCATCCGACAATGACTATCAGAACAGCAGCGGCGGTAACTGATGTCCCGGCGACTAAATATCTGGGCTAGAATTTGATGAAAGCGAAGAGTGTAATTCCCAAGCTACATCCACACTCTCTCTGCCATGAACTGATGTTTCAGGACAGTCGGCACTGGGGATACAAAGGCTAACTATAGCCCCCAAATCTGCAGCGCAAAAGCCAGTGCAGTCTTGCCTCTCAATTTGGAAGTCCCAGTCCTTCGAAAAATGAAGCAAAAATCAGTTAATTCCCTTTGTCGCAGCAGAGAAACCATTGATCACTTTGCTGTTGACTCAGCTGTAAGCTAATGTCAGTCACAGTTGCAGAGCCACATATTCGATATTTGTATTTGTATTTCTTTTTATCACAACAGATTTCTCTGTGTGAAATTCGGGCTGCTCTCCCCAGGGAGAGCGCGTCGCTACACTACAGCGCCACCCTTTTTTTTTCTTTCTTTTTCTTTTTTTTTGTAGTTTTTCCTGCGTGCAGTTTTATTTGTTTTTCCTATCGATGTGGATTTTTCTACAGAATTTTGCCAGGAACAACCCTTTTGTTGCCGTGGGTTCTTTTACGTGCGCTAAGTGCATGTTGCACACGGGACCTCGGTTTATCGTCTCATCCGAATGACTAGCGCCCAGACCACCACATATATCAACAGAATAGTGAATACTTATTATCTTGTATTGCCGTGCGCATACTGGAATCCCCCAACATAATTGAAGGGGCGTACTCAAGAATGGCCCAGCTGGCGTGCTCTGACGAAGCGGCAAGCACACCGCGGCAGCTTTGAGAAGAACCGCCGCCGAAGCAGCATCGCCGAGGCCTGCCTCAGTGCGAGAAGAGGAAGGCCGACAGCAGCAGCAATGCCTGAAGAACCCGGACAGTTTCCCCGTGCCCTCTCTGTGGACACCCACGCAGATCCAGCTGGGACTCCATAATTATCGCTGTATTATGGAAGTCCTCAGCAAACGAGAATGAGAAGTGCGTGGACGTCGTCATCCCCCGGGACACTGACGACGGACTACCAGGCGGGGAGGGGTGGGGGAGGGGGGGGGGGTGGCGGAGGAGTGTGTGTGTGTGTGTGATTTCATTGTTGGACTTTCAATCAGGCTTAGGGTCAGGGTTCGAATCTACTGAAGTAGTAACGGCGTCTGTCAGTTACTGGTGGGTACGGGAAGGAGATTTCTCAACTGAGTTCCGATCTCCCAGGTCAGCTTTGTGCAGATCTGCTAGTGGCCGGTCTGAACCCGGCCCCTTCGTTTGTTAGTATTTGCACGTAGACACTGAAGATCGAATACACGTTAGGTTTTTTTCCCCCCATGTCAGTGCGGTTTGCGGTGGGTCAAGTTACTAGCGGGCCGGAGTCACGAAAATAGTTGCCAGCACGTTATAGAAAGAAGGATATAACTTATCGACTGAACAAACAGTTTACACGACACGACACACTGACGCGCGCGCGCACTGAAACACACACACACACACACACACTCTCTCTCTCTCTCTCTCTCTCTCTCTCTCTCTCTCTCTCTGTGCATAGATAGCAGTAGCACTGAATAGTTTGTACAAAATATCAGTTGCACTAGAGACTAGTGCATTGCACACACACACACACGGCACACACACACACACACACACACACACACACACACACACACACACACACGGCACTGGCACACACACACACACACACACACACACACACACACACTGGCACACACCGACACACCGACACACATACGCACGCACGCACGCACGCGCACACACACACACACACACACACACACACACACACACACACACACACGCTGCACAGATATCAATAGCAATAGTTCGATGTTTATTTATTTCCATAGTTGCATTACGTTGGGGTTATTTGGGAGGAATTGGTATATTTGGGTGACTTGCATACAAAACGTCTTTCATCTCAAACCATGTGCTTCCGGTTTCTCCTGACTGACATCTGACGACTATTCACGAGTTTTAATTAGAGTGAGTTTTGTATATCAAGTATGATTAGTTGCAAAGTTAAGCAAGCATGTGAGCGTGGGTTGAAGATTATGGAATTGCACTGTGTTTTTGCGAGTGAACCGTAAGAGTACGTCCTATTTTCATCTTTTCTGTTACTTAACAGGGCCCGTATGCACGTCGATCCGGATAGAGGGCTATCCGCGAGTAGCGCCTATTCGGGTGGATAGGCCGCAGATTTTGGTATGTACGTCAGAACGCATAAGCTATCCGACTGGGCTAAACGCGGATAAAGTTATCGGTGCCTCGGGGGTCAGATAGCGAGCCTAAACGCGGATAAATATGGCGGCATTGATGTTTTTCCAAGTGAGACAGCGACGGCAATTGCGAAGAAACCGCATCTTTCGTGACAGAAAGAACCCGTTTGACCTGTACGATGACCATGACCTGTTCCGAAAGTTCAGGTTTAGGCGGCAACATATTTGGGAGCTGACAAACGAGGTGGAAGGTGAGATACGGCTGGAGAATCGTGGGTTTACCTTGACACCCTTGCAGCAGGTGCTTGTTACACTGCGGTACCTGTAATAAAAAAGATCATACATTTTTTTAATTTCCTCGCTGGAGAAACTACACCCTGAAGCATTCATCTCTGTATGGACACTGTAAACACAAATATTTCTTTTACAAGTTGCACACACACACACACACACAAACACACAAACACACACACACGAATGCATACACATTCATTTACACACATGACCAATCCCCCCCTCCCTCCCCCCACCCCCTCGACACACACACACACACACACAGACACACACACACTTTTCTAACTTTATTATTATTATTATTGTTATTATTATTTGTTTTTGTTTATTTATTTATTATTTTTGTTCGTTTTTTTGTTTTGGGTCTAATATCACTTTACAGTGAATAGACGTTAAACTGAACACACACACACACACACACACACACACACTTTTCTAACTTTATTATTATTATTATTATTATTTGTTTTTGTTTATTTATTTATTATTTTTGTTTGGTTTTTTGTTTTGGGTCTAATATCACTTTACAGTGACTAGACGTTATACTGAACACACACACACACACACACACACACACACTTTTCTAACTTTATTATTATTATTATTATTATTTGTTTTTGTTTATTTATTTATTATTTTTGTTCGTTTTTTTGTTTTGGGTCTAATATCACTTTACAGTGAATAGACGTTAAACTGAAGATTAACACACACACACACACACACACACACAATAACAGGTTAAATGGAACAATGATGGTTGATCGATGCAGGCGGGGCAGTTGGAATAGAAGGACATCGCCATGAATTATCACTGATTAACGAAACAAAGAACAAAGTCAACCCACAACTCACCTCCGATGCCTTCGAACAAATTGGAGTCCGCTCCTATGATGTCGAGAATGATGTCTTCGTACGGGACCGGTGGTGGGGGTGGACCTCCTCCCGTTTTGCGTTCATCCCTCTTCTTATTCAACACAGCCCCTTTCATGGAACGCCATTTGTCTTTCAATTCCTGCACCGTGCGAACCGCCACTCCGCACGCCTTCACCTTCTCGGCTATCTTTTTCCATGTATCTGTCTTCTGAGGGTTGGTTACACTCGGATTCAAACTGCTGAATAACAGCGCACGTTCCACCTGCATCTCTTCCAGAAATACTAGAATTTCATCAGCACTGAAATTTGGCTTCCTAGTGCGCTTTGAATTCTCCATGGCAAGTAATACAAACAATAAAAACTGGGACTGACGAAAACCGACGAAGCACGTACCAGCGGTAGTTCCACGAGGGAGGGTATGTCTAAACCGAAAGCAATGCCTGCTGCACCGCGGTTTTCCAAAGAATCTATAAATAGCGCGCCGTGTCCTGCCCCGTAAACGCGGAGAGCTATTCAATCGCGAATAGGGCGACGTACATACCAAAACCGGAGAGGGGCTAATCGCGTTTAAGCTCCGAATAGCTGACCGCGTTTAAGCCCTAAACGCGAATAAGCTAATCGGGTTTGACGTGCATACGGGCCCAGGTCACTGTGCGCACATTCTTGCTTCAATGGAGTGATCACATTCATGTATTCTGTCACTGGTAGGTGTGTGTGTATGTGTTGGGGGGAGGGGCGTGAGTCTGCAGGAAAAAGCACTAATTCTAAAGATATTTATTTTGTAGTATTTAGGCTAGTAGAGCACTCCAGCAAGCGAAGCACTACCAGGGGATAAAGTGTGAGCGTTTCAGTCACTTACTATCATTTGTGTTGCACATGTTGTTTATAATAGTGAGTACACACAGAAACACACACACACACACGCACACACTACCACACACCATCTTTTTCACCTGAAAGTGAACAGACATTAAAAACAAAATGAAGTGCAAACACACACACACACACACACACACACACACACACACTATCAGCTGTGCCTTTTCTTCTTTGGATGTGCATGTGTGTGTGTACTGTTGGAATGATAATTTTTTAGATAATGTTCCAGAATGTTGTTGCAGGTGCCCAGCAGAGTAGAGGCAGCCAGGATGAAAAGCTCGAAAGTGCCGCAGAACTTTGTCTCCATGGCAGACAGACTGCGCTGTGAGGATGCAGACACCACTGACAGTGCCAGAACTGAGGACACAGAACTGTGGCTGGTCCAGGTGCCACAAGGGGTATGACATAGTTTTTTTTTGTGTGTATGTCTGTATACATGTGTGTATGTGTGTGTGTGTGTGTGTACACGTTTGAGTAGAAACACAAACAGCGCCAACACTGAGGTTACAGAACTGTGGTTGGTCCAGGTGCCATGTGGGGTATGAATTACAGTGTGTGTGTTTATGTGTTTGTGTGTACATTACTACATGAAAGTGTGTCTACCCATTTGAGTGGAGATACAAAAGGCGCCAACACTGAGGATACAGAACTCTGGTTAGTCCAGGTGGCACATGGGGTATTAATTAGTGTGTGTGTGTGTCACTGAGTGTGTGTGTGCGTGTGTGAGAGAGACAGACAGACAGACAGACAGACCGAAGATGAAGAAAACCATGTCAGTTTGTAATGTGTCTGTGTGAAGGTGGTAAGGTTGATGCTCTTTAGTCTCAAGTTTTGAACGATAGGAACATCTTGATGTTATGAATGTGCAGAAAAGCTAGTACTTTTTTTTCTTTTTTTGAAAATAATCATCATTGACCTGTTTAGTGCCAGAGAATTTGATAGAAAACTGTTTTCCCCTTGTGAGGGAATTTTGAGGATTCAGGGATAAAATTTACTTTTAAAATTCCTTCCACAAAAACTTAGGAGATACAGAAAGAAAGGAATTGTTTTGTGAACAAATATGAATATAACTTCAGAATCTGTGCTTTCTTTCTGGAATTAGTTTGATTGTACTAGGTAGCACACTTCATGTGGTCCAGTTAACAAATCATAATCAAGAAGGGGTCTTCCACCTGACTTATGCTTATTTACGTAGTCTTTTTTTTTTTCCTTCATAATTCAGACACATCAAACTAATTGTTAAGAGTCTGTTAATGTTCACTGAACTTTAGAAACTCTGAGTCTGAAGGAGGAACAATTCGAATAGATGTGGGATGTTAGTGGACATGTTACACACAGGCGTAATGGCAACACTTTTTGTAGGAAGTTAGCTGACATCTTAATGAATTGGTTAAAAACAAAACAAAAAAACATAGTGTTAGAAAAATACCTACAACTCAGTACAAGTAATAACATCCTTACTAAACTTTTTAACAACAACAATGAGATTATTGTAAGAAAATCACAAGGTTTGATGGTGTTTTGATGTGATTCTTGATCATCAGATTGTGTGTGTGTGTGTGTGTGTGCATTTGTCTTCAACTTCATTTAGCACTGCTTGAGGTTAATGATGGCTAGATCATAATTATTGAAAACATGCCTGTTTGAAATTCCTTACACAGTTACACTGACTGTTTCTGACTGGTGGTTTGTGCAAGTGGGTCATGTAATGTATGTGGAGAAGTGTTTGTTTTTTCTGTGAACCAGTGGTTGAAAATGTTCTTTTTCTTGTTTTTATTTCAGATCAGCATCTAGACCAACAGAAATGATGTTGGACACCTGTTAAATCTGAATATGTGATGGATAAAAAAAACCATCACCACCAAGAACTGTTGATTGTTATTGCTCCACAAGTCATTAAAACAAAAGCAATATGAGATCAGTATCTGGACCAACAGAAATGATTTTAGACACCTCTTTGTTAAATCTGAATAATATGTGATGGATAAAAAATATTTAAAAAAAACAAAAAAAACACCACCACCAAGAACTGCTGATTGCTATTGCTTGGCAAGTCATTGAAACAAAAGTAGTGACTGATGACTGTGCTGTTTCAGTTTGACGTGTCAGCATTGAGCAAGCTGGACATGGGCGTGCTTGGCGTGTCGGGTGGGACACAGACACTGAAGGTTAAAGCTGAACAGGTACAGTTGGTATTTTTGTTTAGTGTGTGTTTGGGTTTGGTATGGTTTTTTTAGCTTGACCAGTTAAAGCAAAGTAGTTGCAATAGTGATGTTTTTTTATTCTAGAAAGGCGACGGGCGCAATAGCCGAGTGGTTAAAGTGTTGGACTTTCAATCTGAGGGTCCCGTGTTCAAATCACGGTGACGGCGCCCGGTGGGTAAAGGGTGGGGATTTTTCCATTCTCCCAATTCAACATGTGTGTAGACCTGTCAGTGTCTGAACCTGCTTTGTGTGTATTCACACACAGAAGATCAAATACGCTTATTAAAGACCATGTAATCCATGTCAGTGTTAAATGGGTTATGAAAACATACCAAGCATGCACACCCCTGAAAGCGGAGTATGACTGCCTACGTGGCAGAGTAAAAACGGTCATGCACGTAAAAGCCCACTCGTCTACATGCGAGTGAACGTGGGAGTTGCAGCCCATGAACGCAGAAGAAGAAGAAGAAGAAAAATTCTAGAAAGGCCATGAACCCTGTTTTAAGGGGTAAAAGTTGTATGTTGTATGAAGTCTGTCGTGTCCAACTATGACCATCAGAACAGCAGAGGAGGCAACTGCTGTCCCAACTATCTGGGCTAGAGTTTGATTCTTGTGGAGAGTGCTTGCCAAAGTTCCATCCCCATTCTCTCGGCCAAGAGGGTTTTAGGACAGTCAGTGTTAGGATGGTTTGTAAACACATTTTAAAGTAAATTAATGACATGCGCATAAATACTGTACCTATAATTTATGAATGCTGTATATATTTGTAATTGAAAATGAGTAGGAACATAAAATGGAAGTGGAATAAATCATGAATACAAAACAAAAAAATAAAGTAACAAACAAATATGTATCTATTTGATTTCAAAATGAAAAAAGAGAGGGTATTTTAATTTCTGTCAGTTTACGCACTCAGAGAGATAACTACTTCAAGAAGCAGGCACACATATTTCACCTACATACATATTTTTGTAGAAAACATTCTGAGACTTGCGGGAAGTGTTCACATACCATTGTTTCCATGGCTTATTGGTTGAACGTCACATGGATACAGGTAGTAACATCAGTGTTCTTGTTGATGGGAAGATTACGTAAATCAGTTGTCTTGGGAATGAATCGAGGGGGCCGAGTCGAATCAAGTACACAGAATGTAAGAATACAATACAGACAATCCACATGCAGCAAATTAAGGCCAAATGAATACGCTTAATAGCCAAAAAAAAGCCTAAGACGAGACAGAGCGTAAACCTGACAAGATGGCATGGAGAGCCTTGGCCAAAGGAATGATTCAGTGCTTATAGCTTTTAGAGGCGTTTGATTGGCTAAGAGCGGACCGGGCAAGACGGCTCGTCTTTTCACTGTTAACCGCGCGAAATTTGGCCAAGCAGAGTAAACCGATAGGCCTAGTTTACATCAGTTTGACATGGTAAGTATATGTATCACCAAACATGGAGTATAATACAAACTCCTCCTCCTTGGGGTGATCACTGTGATATATGACTTTTGCATTAAACTCAACAAGTTGCTTGAAAAGTAGGTGAAGTGTGTACATGTAATTGTTTCAGGAGGAAAAGAAATTGTACTACTCTGTTGCTGCCTTCAGGGATTCAGCCGATGTGAGTTGTCTCTGGTGTCACCACTCTTGTTAAGTGTGTGTGTGTGTGTGTGTGTGTGTGTGTGTATGTACTGGCATTGCTGTTGTGTATTGTATTGTGTAGTATTTTATATTGTATTACTTTTGTTAATATATATTTCTCTAAGTGAAATCAGGCTGCTCTCCCAGGTGAGAGTGCATTGCAACATTGCAGAGCCACCTTTTTTTTTTTCTTTTTCTTTTTTTTTTTTTGGTCTGCAAGTATATTCGTTTTACTATCAAGTTGGATTTTGCTACAGACTTTCGCCAACGACAATCATTTTGTTGTGGTGGGTTCTTTTACATGTGCTAAAGTACATGCTGCACATCAGACCTGGTTTATCATCTGAAAGACTATGTGGACGTATACATGTGTGAATTATCTCTGTGTGTGTGCATTTTGGGTTTTTTTATGTAATATCCCTGTGTGCGGAAGAGTGTATATGCATGATTATCATAAGTGAGGTTTAATTTTATGGAATGTGCAATGTTTTGAGTTAATGCATGCTTTCATTTTTGTGTCTGCTTGTTGAAAATAGAATTAGATGAGAAGAAGAAGAGCAATGGCAAGGGTGCAATTTATTTTTAGAAAAACTGATATGCACATATTGTAAATCTTTGCAGTTGTGCATATTTAAACTGCTGTTGTGAAAGACATGGCTTTTACTTACTCTTTCCTGCATTTAACTTTCAGTTTGTTTCTTTTCAGTGCAAGAAAATGTCCACTGTTGTCAGCAGTGCCAATGGAGATATTTCTCTGGGTGAGTCAGTGACAGTGTCAGTGACATTATGTTGAATTAAAATACATGTTCATTTCAAGCCCTGCTTCCCGCTTATTCGATTCTCTCTGTGTAAAGCCAATGAACAAAAAAGTCATTGAAGCTTTCGTTTGAACAAAAGTGATGCAGTCCCACAAGGAAGAAGTACAGATAAAGAGTGGTGACTGACCAGCCGCCGTGGCGAAGTGGTTAGCATCGCGGACTGACGGCTGGAAGGACGTGGGTTCGAATCCCAGTGGAGGTGGGTTTTTCGGCCCGTGGCCGGCTCCTACCCAGAGTTGAGTGTGCTGTGGGCTTAGATGGGGAGACTGGGACCACACAGTCGAGTGTCATCCACTTCAAGGATGCGTCTTTGGGTGTGTTGCTCTAATTACCTGACCAACACTGCAAGTGTCTGTATCTCTCGGGCCTGGTTAACACCGGGATATCATTATGACAGGAAGTGTAGAGTACAGCCTTGTCACGCAGTCCCAAACCAAAATGGACCTCCACAGCAACATCGTCATTGTCATCGTCTTCCTCCTCCTCCATCATCATCAATATAAAACAAAACATAACTTCTGTAGAGAGAGGGAGAGAGAGACAGAGAGGTTCTGTAGAGAGAGGGAGAGAGAGACAGAGAGGTTCTGTAGAGAGAGGGGGAGAGAGAGAGAGAGAGAGAGAGGGGGGGGTGCAGTGAACCAGTCACATCCACAAGATTGACAAACCTGGCATACAGTACAGAAATGACAGGCGTTGTTTCAGGGGGTGATGTGCAGAACATGCTGGTGGTGACAGAGACAGCGGCCCACTCTGCCTGGCACGTCGACAGTGCCCTGCTGGCACCAAAGAAACCTGTGCCCATGCCGACTGGCCTCAGAGTGCGCTACACACCTTTTGGGGCAGGTATGCACAACATACATAAAAACTGTTGTTTTTTCCCCTAACATAGCAGGCTTTTTCCTTCCGAAAGCGAATGATTAGAGTCGTGATTACAGTGCCATATACATCAGTCTCGTGCGATATGCCAATGTTGACACTTTTATCAAAACATTTTATGCTTTGTCAAAATAGAGGAAAAAAGAGTAATAAAATATAGACAAAGAAAAAAAAAAGTAAAAGAAGATGAGGAATAAACATACTACATGAAATAATAAGAAATGTTTCACCTTGCTTGGGGAACATGAAACTCTCAGCACATCAAGGGACACAACCTTGATATGACAGTGGAACTCTCCTGGTGACCAGAGAGGTGGTGCCAGAGACATGCATCTGTGTGTGTGTGTGTGTGTGTGTGTTGTATGTTTGTGTGCGTGCGTCTTGATATGACATTGAAAATATCCTGGTGACCAGAGAGAGGGTGCCAGAGACATGCGTCTGTGTGTGTGTGTGTGTGTTGTATGTTTGTGTGTGCGCATGTTGTTTGTGTGCATGTGTGTGTGCGTCTTGATATGACATTGAAAATATCCTGGTGATCAGAGAGGTGGTGCCAGAGACATGTATCTGTGTGTGTGTGTGTGTTGTATGTTTGTGTTGTTTGTGTGTGTGCATGTTGTTTGCATGCATGTCTGTGTGCGTCTTGATATGACAATGAAAATATCCTGGTGACCAGAGAGGTGGTGCCAGAGACATGTATCTGTGTGTGTGTGTGTGTGTGTGTGTGTGTGTGTGTTGTATGTGTTGTTTGTGTGTGTGCATGTTGTTTGCGTGCATGTGTGCGTGCGTCTTGATATGACAATGAAAATATCCTGGTGACCAGAGAGGTGGTGCCAGAGACATCCATGTGTGTGTGTGCGCGTGCGTGCATGCGCATGTTGATTGTGTGTGTGCTTCGTTTCTGTGTATGTGTTTGTGTGTGTGTTTATGTATGTGTGTGTGTGTGTGTGCGTGTGTATGCTGTGTGTGCATTTTTGTATGTATGTGTTATATGTGTGTTTGTGTGTGCATGCATTTGTCCAACGGTGTGTGTTGGTGGTTATTAAGTGATAGCTTTAAATATTGTCTAGTACTTTCTCAAGAGTAAAAAAAAAAAAAGTTACAGCATTCTTGATACATTGAATGTTCTTTGATGTGCCAATGTCATTTTATATACTATGCAATCTCTTGATTATTCAAACATATACATGTCTTTTAAATGCATACGTTATGTTTGTGTACTGTGAATGTAAGCAAAATGACCACATGCCAATTTCTCTTTGGATATAATCAAGTTGACATGCATTTTCTGCAGGCACACCATGTCCAAGCATCTCCGGAAAGTCCAAGAAAAGAAAGAAGAGCGTATCAAAAGGTAAAAACAATGAGTCAGAGAGCTGACCTCTCTTACCTGTGCTTCAAATTATATGTGTGTTTGTGCGAGGATGTTTGCGTAAGTGCTTTTCGCGATATTGTAAAGCGCAGAGAGTTTCAAGAATATGCGTCATCGCAAGATGTCTTAATAAATAAATAAATAAATGAAGTAACTTAAGCAAATTATGATTTACAACTTAGCCGTATGAAGAGCACAGGAATAGGAGCCGTGATGGCTGCCGTAAAAAGAGGGCGCTAGTCAGGGGGGCAAAAGGGAGGTTACCTACTTCCGGGAGGTTATCAGCCGTAGCTACTTTTGTTTTCTCCGCATAGGCAGATAGTAGTTTGCATAGGACAGGAATGTCAGACCCCTGCCGGAGTCTGCACTAGTGGGTCACGGTAAGTATGTTACTTAAACGTAATTTTAGATAGAAAATTTCCCTTTACAGTGGGTTTTTATTTTTTGTTGTTTAATTAATTAATGTATTTATTTATTTTTTTACACTGAATGACAGTCTTTTGTTACATATTCATGTGTCTACTGTCATTTGAATTTTTGACTTTTTACTATTATTTTTGGAGGGTGGCCTCAGTTACATACAAGTCCACGAAACAATTTTTTTTGTATTTCTTTTTCTTATTCAGTTCTTGTTTGTAATGATGTGCTGCACATGGTTTTGCAAGTGTGAAAGAAATTCCTGGAAAACAACAAAAACCAGAAAAAGAAGCAAGAACAAAAACAGGAGAGAAAAAAAATACTCCTGCACCCTTTTTTTTTTTTACCTTTTTTTTTTTTTTTAAGCTCTCTTTAATGCTCAACAAGTGCCAACACGTCTGGGTTTCCTTGTTCTTAGTGCGTATGACAGCCAATCCTGTAGCCTGTAACCCTTTCACTTACTCACTGCATGTGTGTGTGTCTGTGCAAGTGTGTCTCCGTACTTTTTTTTACTTGTTAACACCAAGGTCAGTTTCGTCAGTAACCTCCATCCCCCTCCAAGAAACCAGGATCAAGCTTTCATTCTGTGCGCTGCTCAGAACATTTCTGTGTGTCCACTAGGGAGAAAGCTTTCATTCTGTGCGCTGCTCAAAACATTTCTGTGTGTCCACCAGGGAGAAAGCTTTCATTCTGTGCGCTGCTCAAAACATTTGTGTCCACCAGGGAGAAAGCTTTCATTCTGTGCGCTGCTCAGAACATTTGTGTCCACCAGGGAGAAAGCTTTCATTCTGTGCGCTGCTCAAAACATTTCTTTGTGTCCACCAGGGAGAAAGCTTTCATTCTGTGCGCTGCTCAAAACATTTCTGTGTGTCCACCAGGGAGAAAGCTTTCATTCTGTGCGCTGCTCAAAACATTTCTTTGTGTCCACCAGGAAAACTTAAAGGACAAGTTGTCCATTTCCAAATTAATAGTAATAATAATAATAATAATAATGGATACTTATATAGCACACTATCCAGAAATCTGCTCTAGGTGCTTTACAAAAACGCTTTTGATAACATAAAACATTATATCTATGTAACATACACACACCAAAATGTGACCACACACACACACACGCACGCACGCACGCGCACACACGCACGCACGCACACACACACACTGCATACATACATTTTAACATACATGTGTATCTAACAGCTACCCTAACACATACGCACACATAGGCAGGCACAAACTTACATAAACACACGCACACACAATACACATTCATATACATGCATGTAGTTGTGGACCTGCCACAATTGAACTTATTGCTGAGGGAAAAGGTGAGTTTTGAGACGAGATTTAAAAGATGCGAGGGAATCAGAATGACGGAGGTTATCAGGGAGCTTGTTCCACGTCTTTGGCGATTGAAAAGAAAACGATCTGTGTCCATAGGTCTTACTTCTGACGTGAGGTATCCTGAGAAGTCGAGTATCAGAGGAAGAACGGAGCTGGCGAGACGGGGTATAGATATGGATGAGTTCAGAAAGATACTTGGGGCCAGATCCGTTGACTGCAGAAAAGGTCAGAGTGGATAGCTTATAGTCTATTCGATCAGAAACAGGCAACCAGTGGAGAGACTGAAGGAGAGGAGAAACATGGTCAAATTTAGAAGCTCTGCAAATGAGTCTGGCAGCGTTATTCTGAATTCGTTGGAGTCTAACAGGTATTTGGGAAGGCCGGCCAAAAGAGAGTTGCAGTAATCCAATCTTGAGAGAACCAGAGAGCATACAAGTGTCTTGGTTGCATCGGTTGAGAGATAGTGGCGGATAGAGCTGATTCTACGCAGTTCCAAATAGGCAACTTTACAGATATTCGAAATGTGCTGTTGGAAGGAAAGAGACTGGTCCAGGATTACACCAAGACTGCGAACAGAGGGAGAAAGTGAAACAGGTGTGCTATTGATCAGAACAGAGTCAGGAAAGGAAGGATGTTGACGAAACTTCTTTGGACAGGTTATCATCAATTCAGTCTTATCATCATTTAATTGCAGCTTGTTGAGAGTCATCCAGTCCTTTAGGCCAGCAATGCACTCCTGTGTTTGAGTCACCAGTGCATCAAATTCAGCTATGGAAGCCGACTGATAAAGTTGTGTGTCATCAGCAAAGCTCTCATGCGACATCGCATGATGACTGATGACATCTGACACAGGAGCCGCATACAGCACAAAAAGAACAGGACCTAGGACGGACCCTTGTGGGACACCATATTTCAAGGCAGATACTCTAGAGTATGTACCATTTACACACACTTTCTGTGTACGATCTGACAGGTAAGACGTGATCCATGCTAGTGCAGTGTCACGAATACCAAAGGAAGTTTTAAGTCTGTTCAAGAGGATAGAGTGGTCGATAGTGTCAAAATCTGCTGACAAATCTAAGAGAGCGAGAACAGATATCTTATCCTCATCAAATCCCGAAAGCAAATCATTCACTATTCTAAGAAGGGCTGTTTCGCAACTATGACCACGTCTATAAGCTGACTGGTGGGAATTAAGTAAGCCATTCTGCTCCAGATGAGCTAAGAGCTGAGACAATATGATCTTTTCTAGCAGTTTTGATAAAAATGACAGATTAGAGACAGGTCGATAATTTTTCAAACAATTATGATCCAAAGATGGTTTCTTGATGAGTGGACGTACAATAGCAGACTTGAAGCTTTCAGGGAAACAACCAGACAGCAAGGAAGAGGCCATTGCCATTAGCCTTTTCTTCCTCGTGCAGTTTGAATGTTTGTTCTTCAATTTTTATCATTGTTGTTTTTGTAACATGTCGAGTTAGTAAATCCTGCCACTTCGATTGGCTGAAGCAGTTTGAATTTTTAATCTTAAGTTTGAAAACAACAACAACAAAAAATATATATATATATATATATATATATATTTTTTTTTTTTTTTTTTTTTTTTTTTTTTTTTTTTTTTTTTAATTGCATGTCATAGTCAATTCATACAAAGTAAATCCTGCAAGTTTGATGAGAACATCCAGTACCAGACTCTCGACTTTAAATTAATTTACATGTTCTCATTTCTGTTGTGTTAATTCAGTTACAAATTGCAGCAGTGGTGACCAGAGACAATATTCTGGTTTTAAAGCAGACAATAAAAGCACTGTTCTTGTTAAACCTTTCTGTTTTTCTTTCTGAAAATTAGCTGTATTTTTTTCCGATATTTTTGCTGATTGTTTTCTTTTTCTTTTTTTTCTCTTTTTTTTTTGTGCTGTGCAGGTGAAGAAGCTGACGACAAAGGTGTCAGTGATGAGTTCCAGAAGAGCAGCAAGAAAAGAAAACGAGAGGCAAGTCCAGACGAATGTGGCGAACCGTCTCCAAAGAAGAAAAAAAGGAAAAGCAAAGACAGGCACTCCGAGTCAATGGAACTTCAGAACGAGGACGTTCCAGATGGTTGTGATGAACCGTCTCCAATGAAAAAGAAAAAGAAAAGCAAAGACAGGCACTCCGAGTCGATGGAACTACAGAACGAGGATGGTCTGGATGGATGTGATGAACCGTCTCCAATGAAGAAGAAAAAGAAAAGCAAAGACAGGCACTCCAAGTCGATGGAACTTCACAACGGAGATGGCGAGATCACAGAGGGCGACACAGTGTCCAGAACACACAAGCACAAGCGCAGGAAGTCTGAGGGGACAGCGTTGAATAGTTCTTCAGCTGGTGAAGACTCCTTTGTGATTGACGGTACTGCTGGTGATCTGGGACTGAAAAATGTGACGGACACTAACAAGAAACATAAAAAGTCCAAGAAGAATAAAGAGCACAGGACAGTGTAAAACTTCACAAGAATTGAAAGCAAAAAAAAGGGGGTGTTGGGGCACGCATGTGTGAAAATGAAAAAAAACGAGCCGATGTGATTGTTATAAAACCCAAATCATCAACATTTCAAAAATTAAATATTCTAATTTGTGTGGTTATCTGCTGTGTACAAAGGTGTGCTACAGTTTCTTTTGTTGTTTTTTTAAGACCTAACTGCTACAACCAGAAACATGACTAGAATTTATCATTATTGCATCAAAGATTTTTTTTTTTTAATTTACATACAGCTTTGTTTTTCTTTCATTTTTCTGTAGGGCATCAAGCTAATTTGTCATATGGTGTGTGTGTATGAGACAGATATCTAGACATAGAGAGGTGAGGGACTCAATGACAAAAATACTTAATGATGTACATGCCCATAAATGACAACATAACTCGTCTGCACAATGGTGAATGCTGCAAATACACACATACCATGTTCCTACATGTATATATATACACACACATGTACAACACACAGTGCACATTCAGTGTTCTCCACATAACCACATACAAAAATTCCAGCATTCACACATAATGCAACAATATAACGCAGATTTCTTGTTCCAGTATGAATTAATGTACATGTTAGTCTGGGTGGGTAGCTGCAATCTTGCACTACTTGCCTGTGTGAATTTAGTAAAAAAATAGGAAAAAGTTTCGTTATAATAGTGGAGTGTGACCCAGGCTATGGTCATTTTTTTTGCTTAAAAAGTAGTAAAAATTGTGTTTTAATAGTGGAGTGTGTCACCACAGTTCACTGCCAGCCATGTTTTTTTTTTCTTTTTTCTGTGTGCAAGTGTTACTTGTTTCACTGTCAATAGGGATTTTTCTACCAGGGACAACCCTCGATGTCAGTTCTTTTGTGTGCGCTATGTGCATGGTTTATCGGCTTGTCTGAATGACAAGCACTTAGTAGTTTAAAAAAAATAAAATAAAAAAATAGTGGAGTGTGGCCCAAGAAATTGGTAAGTTTTAGTGCATAGAAAGTAGTACAATGTTCTGTTATAATAGTGGAGTGTGGCTCAGGCTATGCTCAGTTTTTGTGAATAAAAAATAGTAAAAATTGTGTTTTAATAGTGGAGTGTGGCCCACGCTATGGTCAGTTTTTTTGTGCAAAAAAATAGTAAAGTTTCGTTATAATAGTGGAGTGTGACCCAGGCTATGGTCAGTTTTTTTTTTTTGCTTAAAAAGTAGTAAAAAAAATTGTGTTTGACTATAATAGTGGAGTGTGGCCCAGCGCATGGTCAAGTTTTTTTTTTTTTGCTTAAAAAGTAGTAAAATGTTTGACTATAATAGTGGCCCAGGCTATGGTCAGTTTTTTTTTTTTGGTTAAAAAGTAAAAATTGTGTTTTAATAGTGGAGTGTGGCCCACGCTACGAATAGTGGAGTGTGGCCCAGGCTATGGTCAGTTTTTTTTTTGCTTAAAAAGTAGTAAAAATTGTGTTAATAGTGGAGTGTGGCCCAGGGTATGGTCAGTTTTTTTTTTTTTTGCTTAAAAAGTAGTAAAATGTTTGAGACTTAATAGTGGAGTGTGGCCCACGCTATGGTCAGTTTTTTTTTGCTTAAAAAGTAGTAAAAAAAAAAAAAAGTGTTTTAATAGTGGAGTGTGGCCCAGGGTATGGTCAGTTTTTTTGCTTAAAAAGTAGTAAAATGTTTGACTATAATAGTGGAGTGTGGCCCACGCTATGGTCAGTTTTTTTGCTTAAAAAGTAAAATGTTTGACATAATAGTGGAGTGTGGCCCAGGCTATGGTCAGTTTTTTTGCTTAAAAAGTAGTAAAATGTGTCACTATAATAGTGCAGTGTGGCCCACACTATGGTCATTTTTTTTTTTTTTTTTTTGGCTTAAATAGTGAAAGTTTCGTGGTAAAAATTGTTTTAATAGTGGAGTGTGGCCCAGGTATGGTCAGTTTTTTTGCTTAAAAAGTAGTAAAATGTTTGACTATAATATTGGAGTGTGGCCCAGCGCATGGTCAAGTTGTTTTTTTTTTGCTTAAAAAGTAGTAAAATGTTTGAGACTTAATAGTGGAGTGTGGCCCACGCTATGGTCAGTTTTTTTTTGCTTAAATAGTAAAAAAAAAATTGTAATAGTGGAGTGTGGCCCAGGGTATGGTCAGTTTTTTTGCTTAAAAAGTAGTAAAATGTTCGACTATAATAGTGGAGTGTGGCCCAGGGCATGGTCAGTTTTTTTGCTTAAAAAGTAGTAAAATGTGTCACTATAATAGTGCAGTGTGGCCCACGCTTTGGTCATTTTTTTTTTTTTTTGGCTTAAAAAGTAGTGAAAGTTTCGTTATAATAGTGGAGTGTGGCCCATGCTATGGTCAGTTTTTGTGCATAAAAAGTAGTAATTTTCTTTTTTCTAGAACAGTGGTCATTGTATGTAAAAGAAAGAGAGAAAAAAAAATGGAATAAGAGAAAAAGTAGGGAAAAAAGTTCTTTATGGAATAGTGGAGTAAGGCCAAAACCATACTGTCCTCGCCAATTAGAGATTCATGGCACAGTTTTATGTTCATGCTTTACAACTGGTGAGTATAAAAAGAAGCAGTGCTTATGTAATGCTGCCTCTGATTAAATAGTCAACATGTTTTAAAAAAAAAAAAAAAAAAAAACTGTCGTCAATCTCAGCACAGAGAATCAACAGTCTCAGCACGGAGAATCAACACTGTCGTCAGTCTCAGCACAGAGAACCAACACTGTCGTCAGTCTCAGCACGGAGAATCAACACTGTCGTCAGTCTCAGCACAGAGAATCAACACTGTCAACAGTCTTAGCACAGAGAATCAACAGTCTCAGCACAGAGAACCAACACTGTCGTCAGTCTCAGCACGGAGAATCAACACTGTCGTCAGTCTCAGCACAGAGAACCAACACTGTTGTCAGTCTCAGCACGGAGAATCAACACTTTGTCAGTCTCAGCACGGAGAATCAACACTGTCGTCAGTCTCAGCACGGAGAATCAACACTGTTGTCAGAGTCTCAGCATAGAGGAGCAGAGGCTGGTGGAGATGGAGGAGTGTTCGTGCTGCACCGATGTCTCCAGGATGTCCACGCAGTCCTGCAGGCTGCTCACCACTGTCTGCCCGGCCTCCGCTGTCACATACACACATACAATTACACACACACACATTCATCACATATACACACACATACATAAACACACACATACACACAACACATACATATATACATACATACACACAAATTTTACATTATCATCTTCAACAGTTTGGGAGACAACACTGAACTGAGATCACAAGCACAGTTTTCCCTCTTTTTTTTCTGGAAATGTTTCCAGCATAGAAAACAGCAAAATGTGTCAACTGTGAAAGAACACACACACACACACACACACACACACAACATTTACACACATACACACAAACATACAGAATACACACACATACACACACACAGATGCACACACACACTTTTTACATTATTATCTCCAACACACACACTATTTACATTATTATATTCAATAGTTTTGGAGGCAAAACAGAACTAAGATTACAAGCACAGTTTTCCTTTTTATCGGGAAATGCTTTCAGCATAGAGAACAGCAAAATGTGTCAGCCAAGAAAGGGTTAACACACACACACACACACACACAAATACATACCTGCATGTACACAACATACACACATTCACAAAACATGCTCACACACATACACACGCACTCACACAGATACACTCCCACATGTTTTACATTATCATCTTCAATAGTCTGGGAGACATGACAACTGAGATGACAGTACAGTTTTCTCATTTTTTTTCTGGAGATGTTTTCAGCATAGCCAACAGCAAAATGTGTCAGCTATGAAAGGGTTCACACACACACACACATACACATATACAAATACACACACACACACACAAATAATACATACATACATACATACAGTTACACAAAACACACACAAATGCATCAACAATGCATCTCTTCATCAACAGTTAACTCTGAACTTATTTAACAAGTAATGCCCATTCAGCTGAACCACGACTTACACAAAGCAAGAGGTCAAAGTTCACACTGAGAGGCCTCACCTAAAAAAGCCGAGTATGTGTTGTCCGTCACTGTCAATTTGTCTGTCACACCATCACTCAGCTTTCGGTACGACTGGCGAATCTTATGCAATCCTTGCAACATCTGAAAAAGAAAAACATAATAATAATAATAATAACCAAGAACAATAGCAGTCATAAGCGTATCAAGCCCAAAAGCACGGACGAAGTGGAAATCCAATCACAAGATTTTCAAGTATGAAAACGCTGAAAATTAATTTCATAGTACAATATATCAAAATAAATCACAAAACCACCACAAAAATGAATCAGGTCTATAGAAACAAGAGTCCATTTTTTTTCTATTTTATCAGGTCCTGTTGGGTTTCGAATGTCACTTAGCTTCAAGTGTTCAACAGTGAATCCACTCCAAACTACCTCAAACAGAGAAGACATCAGCTGTAGTGAATGTGAATGGATCAAGTTGAGATCAACTGCTTTTAAAAAATGAGGGCTGCAAACCAGTCTAGTACAAACACAAACACGACAAATGAAAAAACACCTCACTGACACAGGGGAATGAATCCCTCCGTTTTCAAGCAAACTGGGGGACTTACACAGGGGGAATAAATCCATCCGTTTTCAACAAAACTAAGGGCCTTACACAGGGGGAATAAATCCATCCGTTGTCAACAAAACTAAGGGCCTTACACAGGGGGAATAAATCCATCCGTTTTCAACAAAACTAAGGGCCTTACACAGGGGGAATAAATCCATCCATTGTCAACAAAACTAAGGGCCTTACACAGGGGGAATAAATCCATCCGTTTTCAACAAAACTAAGTGCCTTACACAGGGGGAATAAATCAATCCGTTTTCAACAAAACTAAGGGCCTTACACATGGGGTATAAATCCATCCGTTTTCAACAAAACTCAGGGCCTTACACAGGGGGAATAAATCCACCCGTTGTCAACAAAACTAAGGGCCTTACACAGGGGGAATAAATCCATCCGTTTTCAACAAAACTAAGGGCCTTACACAGAGGGACTAAATCCATCCGTTTTCAACAAAACTAAGGGCCTTACACAGGGGAAATAAATCCATCTGTTTTCAACAAAACTAAGGGCCTTACACAGGGGAAATAAATCCATCCGTTTTCAACAAAACTAAGGGCCTTACACAGGGGAAATAAATCCATCTGTTTTCAACAAAACTAAGGGCCTTACACAGGGGGAATAAATCCATCCGTTTTCAACAAAACTAAGGGCCTTACACAGGGGAAATAAATCCATCCGTTTTCAACAAAACTAAGGGCCTTACACAGGGGGAATAAATCAATCCGTTTTCAACAAAACTAAGGGCCTTACACAGGGGAAATAAATCCATCCGTTTCCAACAAAACTAAGGGCCTTACACATGGGGAATAAATCCATCCATTTTCAACAAAACTAAGGGCCTTACACAGGGGAAATAAATCCATCTGTTTTCAACAAAACTAAGGGCCTTACACAGGGGGAATAAATCCATCTGTTTTCAACAAAACTAAGGGCCTTACACAGGGGGAATAAATCCATCCGTTTTCAACAAAACTCAGGGCCTTACACAGGGGGAATAAATCCACCCGTTTTCAACAAAACTCAGGGCCTTACACAGGGGGAATAAATCCATCCATTTTCAACAAAACTAAGGGCCTTGCACAGAGGGACTAAATCCATCCATTTTCAACAAAACTAAGGGCCTTACACAGAGGGACTAAATCCATCCGTTTTCAACAAAACTAAGGGCCTTACACAGGGGGAATAAATCCATCTGTTTTCAACAAAACTAAGGGCCTTACACAGGGGGAATAAATCCATCCGTTTTCAACAAAACTAAGGGCCTTACACAGGGGGAATAAATCCATCTGTTTTCAACAAAACTAGT